>NC_062968.1:53203610-53396281 GCF_023119035.1 Salvia hispanica | reverse complement strand
ATTACCTATCAACCGTTTAAACAATAATGTAGTTTGGATTTTAATCTTCAGAGAAGGAAATATTTATAGAGAGAACAAATCGAGGCATGGACTACCTAGAAATATCTGCCACTTCCCAAGAAAACAGAATGATGAGAATGACCTTCCACTCAACTAAGTTTTGTAATTTATATGATAATAAAAATAATTCAAGAATATCAGATATGTAATACTAATCTATTTTCTTATATGGTATGTTTAATCTACTCTTGAACTCAGGAATATCAGATATGTAATACTATCTATTCTCTTTTGAATTAAATTTTCATCTAATCACTTATTAAATTCAAATAATCACTGCAAAACGTTTTTGAACAATCCAGGAAACAACTGCTCTTAAATGAATAATAAGGAAACATTAAAACCTAATTGCATTTGAATGTTCAATAAATGGGCCCAATCAGCACCAAATTAAATAGCTTATTTTGGGATTTTTTTACTATTTAACAATAGCATTTATTGCAGGAATACAAATAGGGTTATATAAAACCCTAATAAACAGGAGCCGCCTCTACTATAGCAGAAAAGGGAGAGAGAGAAACCTTACTGTATAAAGGTGATTACAACATAATCATTTTATAGACCTGCAGAGGACTGATTCAAGCATGAGAGCTATTAGAGTCTACAATAGAGTCTACAACAGAATCTGCCATCATGGGAAGAAAAGAGAAAAAAGACAGACAAAAGGTATGTCATATATTCAATTTATTATGTCTACAAAATACTGATAATTTTACATATTTGTCTACAGATAATGTAAATACTAATGAAAGAAAAATTTACATATTTGTTTACAGATGATGTAAATACTAATGAGAGAGAATCTTTTCAAGTCTACACACAAACATAATTGAAAGAGAAAGAAGAAGAAGAAGAAGAAGAAGAAGAAGAAGAATATAATTCAACAGGTAAGAAATATAAATTGTTCAAAAACGTTTTGCAGTGCTTATTTGAATTGAATAAGTGATTAGATGAAAATTTGATTAAAAAGAAAATAGATTAGTATTACATATTTGATATTCATGAATTCAAGAGTAGATTAAACAGATCATATAAGTATAACTTTTTGGGGTTTTAATGCAACTCTAATGACTTCAGATATCTCTTACTTAATAATTTAATAATAGATACATAGAGCATAAATGGTCTGAAATTCCTTTTTTTTTTTTTTCAGGTTTCATCATATAATTTTAGTTATTTTTATGAAAATTTCATAAATGTTGTTATATTTTGATTAATATTTTTCCAGTTGATTTTGGAACTTATCATAAATCATTTTTGAATGAATTCAATAGATAGATACAGATAGCCAACATATATAGAATAAATAGAAAATAATGGCACATTGAATGACCTCTCTGACTGACAAATTTAATGACACGTGGTCCAGTCGCCTTCTCCTAGGATAAATAGAGTGTTTCTGTAGAATGATCATAGAAGGACACACATTGATGATGATGCACATTAGTAATATAATATTTTGTGTACCTTACAGGAACCAATGACTAAAGCAGAATCAAAATAGCTTTGTGAAGATGGAACAAAGATTGTTTCCAGTTCGTGCACAAACATAAATAACAAACAATTATAATCTGAAAAGGTAAGAAACTTACAAACTATATGATTTCAATTGAATTTCTATTTGGTTTAAGACATGATAAGTAGAGAACTAACATATACACATTGAATTCCATCAAACTCAACTTCTTTTATTATGTTTTCTCAATACAGTCTTACTTTATTTGAAGTAAAGCTCTACTTGGTTTAAAATCAGGTTAGTATAGAACTACCAAATACACATTAATTCCATCAAATTATACTTGAATTGTACTGTTTTCTCAATACAGTCTAATTTGAGTTATATTCATTTATGAATTTAATAATAATAGTTAGGGAAGTGAATACTAATTATATTATTAAGCAAATGATATATATTTTATTTTAAATGTGGTATTAGTAACATCATTCCATAACTCCTGAATGTTTGCTTATATTTTAACTAATGATGTATTTAATTTTTCAGGTATGGATTGCAAAGATGTCTAAAGGAGCATGGAATGGCTTGAAAGAATGAAATAAATACATAATGTAATAGTAGTAAATACTCCCTCCGTCCCATAAAAGTTGAGACAAAACTTTTGGGCACGGAGATTAAGAATTTATATTAAATAAATAGGAGAGATGAAAAAAGTAGGAAAGATAAGAGAGAGTAAAGTAAATGATGGAATAAAATAAGAGTGATTAGATGTTTTGTCTTTAGTTAAAAAAGGAAATGACTCAACTTTGTTGGGACGGACTAAAAAGGAATACGACTCAACTTTTATGGGACGGAGGGAGTAGTAAATATTGTAATAGAATAGTACTCCCTCCGTCCCAGATTAAGAGTCACTTTTTGCCATAAAAGTCCGTCCCAGTTTAAGAGTCACTTTTAGAATTTTCCATATTTGGTCATGCAATTTTACCCCATTCTTCATCAAAATTACATAAAATGCCATTATCTACGCTAAAATAAATCAAAACAAAAATCGAAAGTCAAAAGGGACCCACCTTCAACCAACTCCACCATCTCACTTCATTTATTACACACTCTACCACCTCACTTCATTTATTATAGAAAGTAGGCCTTCATGATGGCAGATATAAGCCTGCCTCTACACAACTTTCCACAAAATGGCCGAAAATACTACAATCAAGCTACATTTAACAGGATTTATGATATTAACAGAAAATTGATTAAAAAAGCATAAAAATACAGGTGTTATAATGCCCAGTTTCCCGCCAAAAAGGGCAAAACTGGCATTTAAAAAAGTTCCCCAAAAACTCTCACTTTATATATTGATAGATTTTAGTTTATGTTTGAATGTAGATTTACATATCATATTATTTCTTTAAATTCTTTAAAAAACAACGCTATTCCACGCTCATATAAATAATCAATGCACTACACATGTTTCAATTTAGCTGAAAAGGGTCGAGTTTGGTGGAGAAATTAATGCATCTTAAGCTCATGTTTTTTAGTTATATCACCTTTTAATTGACGAGGAATAATATCACTTAGACTATAATTTTTAGGTAACTCAAAATATTTTCTTGAAACTATATCCTAATTAGGTACCCAGTTTGATAGGTTCCTCGATCTAGCAAATCTCGCCGAAAATCATCTCCAATATTTTAGCGTATCTTTTATTTTAGTTACTTATCTTTATTTATTTTCCATATCTTTTGTAATCTTTTATTTTAATTATGTTTCTTGATTAGCAAGACATGTGATAGTGTTTAGTATATAGAATTCTATCACATTTTCATTTATTGAGAAATAAAGTTAATTACTTGTTCTCGTTCCTGGTTATGGCGGAAATCTCCCCCTAGATAGCATCTCAACTAGGATTTATCTTTTCCTCTATTTGTTCGTTCAAATCGTGGTGCTCAGACTCGATAGGTCAAGGACCTATCACCTGGTGCTTTCATTGAGAGAACAAGTGATAATCAAAATATTTATGAATATCTAAAATCCATCTCACTGGGTTAACACTAGAAAACCGAGGATGAGAGTTTGACAACAAGACGGTTATGGTAGTAGAAAGTAAATCAATAGGAGGATGAGAACCTAATGAAAGCACCAATTTGATAGGCTTTTGCATATCAAAGGAGTTTTTTGACAGAAAGAGGCCTTAATTGAGAGAGACTGGAGAGAAATCGGTTTCTCTAAGAGGAAGAACCGTAGGAGAGAATGATAAATGTTAATTTAATTCATTCAGCTTGATAATAATAAAAAACTCCACACATATTATAATATGTGTGGTACAAAAGGATCTCCTATAAACTATGAAAGTAAATCAAAAGCAAATCAAATTCTAAGTTCTAACCATTATGAAAGTAAATAAAATCATAATAACTAAATAATACAGTACTAAAATATAAATAAATTAAATAAATATACAGAGAGAATATCAACTCTCTTTCGAAATAAAATAGAATATCAGGTGTCAGGTCCCTATCATTAGTACGTGATCTATGTCGAATTAATTTTTATTTCAAAGACTGAACCCTTCATTTTTAATTCATCTTAGAACATCGCACTACCAAGTTTTTAAAATTCTTATAATGAATTTCGTTTTAGTTAATTATAGAAAAAATAACTAAAATAATCTAAAAATAAATTACTACTCCTATACTCCATTGTAGGGCTGGTTATTCGGTCGGTTCGGTTAATAACTGAACAGACTTGTCGGTTAACCGACCCCAAAATGCCTTCAAAAAACTAACCGGAACCGACCCGATCTTCGGTTCGGTTACTTAATTAACCGACTCGGTTAGAACCGGTCGGTTCTCGGTTATAACCGAACTAACCGAATTGATTTAACTTATTCAAATGTTTATTTTGCATGATTAAGGTTGTGATAGATAACTCAACCTACACCTAATTACACTATTATTTTATCAACGAAAGTTGAATTAACTATTTCACGGCCTTCCTTCAATGATCAATCATTCAATTCAATGATTCAATCTATAATATATAAAATTCTGAAATTTTCTCACAAAGATTGTTAATTGATTTTGTGTATTCTCAATTCTACGCATTTCTGCATGATTGTAAAACCGAAAACATCAAATTTTTTATCATATTTTTTTGCATTTTAGTCATAATCATTCAATTTTATCCTACACCATAATAAATTAATTTAAATTAAAATAGACTTTTTTGACATTGCAAATTTGCAATATGAGACTTTGACAAAATCTAGAAGTAAATTACAGATTATTATTATTATTATTATTATTATTATTATTACTATTATTATTATTATTATTATTATTATTATTATTATTATTATTATTATTATTATTATTATTATTATTATTATTATTATTATTATTATTATTATTATTATTATTATTATACTCCTATTTACAAGCAATACATATATGATATATTTTTTAGGCTCTTTAATAGACTTAAACTTTAAATGATCTAAAATTTGAAAACTTTCCTCTAATAATAAGTGAAAGGTTATCTTATTTTCATAATAGTAGTATTGCTTAAGCACTTGTTAACTTTGAGAGATCTTGTTTTTAAAAATATATTTAGAAACTTTATTGAATTTAATATATTATAACTTTATAAGTACAAATAACTAATAGGTAACAAATTAAAATAGATTTTTTTGACATTGCAAATATGCAATATGAGACTTTGACAAAATTTGGAAGTAAATTACAGATTCTTCTATTGTGACAAAATTTAAAAGTAAATTACAATTTCTGCTATTATTAATTAATAATATAATTGAATTTAAAATTATTTATAGTTTTAATTTTTAACTTTTCATCTACTTTTATTATTATTATTATTATTATTATTGTTATTATTATTATTATTATTATTATTATTATTATTATTATTATTATACTCCTATTTAAAAGTAATATATAATTTGTTTAGGCACTTTAAAAGACTTGAACTTTACATGATCTATATTCTATACTTTAAAAACTTGTCTCCAATAATAAGTGAAGGGTTATTCTATATTTAAAATTAAAATAGTAATTCTTAAGAATTTTATTGATTTTGAGATATAAATTTATAAGTATAATACTCTAATTGATAGTGACACAAATTAAAATGGACTTTTTTTGACATTGATTTAGACAAAATTTTGATATAAATTACAATTTCTTTCATTGTGACAAAGTTTGAAGTAAATTATAATTTATTCTAGTATTAAATAAACATATAATTAAAATTAAAATTGAATTTAATTCGGTTACCGGTTATAACCGACGGTTATCGGTTATAACCGATAACCGACTTTTAGCAAAACTTAAAACCGGAACCGAACCGATAACCGACCGGTTTCGATTCGATTCTCGGTTAACCGATTAACCGAAAACCGTTTACCCACCCCAACTCCATTGTTATCTAATGTCCGCATGATGGGCACAATATTTAATATAGAAATACCAAACTCTCACAAATAAAGAAAAAGAAAAAGAAAAAGCGACTCTGGAAAACATTCCCGGGTCGGAGCCCCGACCCACCCATATAAAATCAAGAGCCCATCCACTGCTTAATTCACTCGACTCAATCGCTATTAGATCTTCGTCTCCTCTAATTTCAGCAATCATTCCCATCTGCAAACCCTAGCAATTTCTGTTCGTCGAATCTCCCAAATTTTACCAAGCAAATAGCAATCTTCAATTCCCCAACCATGGTTACGTTCTCCTCCAAGCTATCGGGCCAGATTAGGTTTCTGCTGCAGGACGTTAACGATTCCAACTCCGATTCGGTTTTCCAAGAACTATGCAACGTACGTTACGCTCATTCAATTTTGATGTTTTCTGCATTATTAAACTCAATTTAAATGCGTGGATTTCACTTGTTTTGTTTCTCTGCTTTTATTGGTTTGACTGATGATCCTGTGTTTATACTGTAAAACCCTTAGCCTCTAACTACGAGGACTGGGCTTTGTGAGCGAGCCTAGCTGTTTTATAATTGTTTGGTTTGCGTTACAATGGAGCCAAGTCTAATGTGAGAAATTACGATATGGGAGTATGTTTTAGTGAAAAGGTAGCATGAACCTTACCTTAATGGCTCATAACGCACCTCATTGATCCAGCTTATCGGAAATATGTAATCTTTAATGGCCAATGCATTGCAATTATTATTTATCAGGTGTTTATTGTTTATTTCAAGAATGTACTGTTTTGTTTGTGGTATTCGCACCCTAATAATCTTAAATTACTTCGTTGGGAACATTTTAGTAGAGGTGTGGGGGTGGCCAGGGAGGGGCTTCTATGATTTTGCTCCTTCAGTATGTAGCATAACACTTATTTACCTGCATTTGGCATCAATTAATAGTGGATGTTTATTTATTGCCAAGACAGTGGATTCATGTTTTCCTTTATTTTTATTTTTGGTGGAGTTACCATTTATTTTTGTGTACATGGTTTTACCTTTTCGAGATGGACCTGATTTAGTTTTGTTTTGAGAATTTATAGAACTCGTAGAAATTGTAGTATTGATAAGAATGTGTTTATTATCATGAAGTCTTGACTGCAGTCTTAATCCTAGCTGGCTGATCTATATGCATTTTTCTGAGTTTTATCTTGTAAATCCATGTTTAATTTGAAAAGCAATTTGATGAGTGGTGTTAATAACTTCATTAAACCTTGCTTGTTTTCAATTGAAATGTTACTGGGGCAACAACTCTAGGTTTTTTCTTTCCCCATGAAAAATATGAGATGTTTTCTGCTTCGGCATCCTATTTTGTCTTGATTTTGGACCCAAAGTAGCCATTGGCTGAACTATACTTCGTTTAGATTTTTTGTGAAAACTTTTGATTTCCCTCACCTTGTTTACTAGTAGTACAAAACATTTAATGTCAATTCTTTTGATATTTTAGTGTTGCAAAAAAGGGTCAAACACAATATGTTTTTAGATGACGAATGAAAGTAATGCCTAGAAAAATCAATTGGTTTATCTGCAGTGCATTTTGAAAATTACTAATTGATGAGACTCAGAATTATGCGAAATTTGTTGCATTTGTGTTTGTTAATTCCTGTTTCTGACATTGGAATAGATTTTCTGTTATTACTTACATACTGTTTTTGTTTCTATTATGTTTCTCTGACAGTATACAATGCATGGAATGGAGGCGAGCATATTACTTCTGCAAGCCTGTTTCGACCACATCGATATTTATTCCAGGGATTTGAAGGATATGAAGCTGCAACCGATATTTGCTTCAATATTCAAATATTTATTGGATAAACCTAACTTTAGTTCAATATTAAGTGAGTCACTGCGGTCTAAAGCCATCAATGAAGACCTACTGCTGAATCTTTCTGATGCTTTACACTTGTCGGTACCTGAGAAAATTGGAGTAGGGCTTGTTTTGTCTAATTCTGAAGATCATGATACCAGGATGTGCGGTTAGTTATTCTCATCCTTGTACACAATTACGCACACACACATGTATATATATTTATTATGTAGGAGGTTGAATGCATACAGCAGTTTATTGTTTTATCTTTGTGGAGTTCTTCTACGTGTTCCACTAAAATTGTAGCCCTTTTCTTGGTTGTATGCAGGAAAGAATTTCTGCATGAGTCAGATCACAGAGTTGTGTGCCAATCCTGTTGCATTTGAGTCTTCCAAGTTAATTCACCATATTCTTGTGTTTCTCAGTCGGTCTGAAGGCCTCTCTAAGCATGTTGATTCATTCATGCAAATGTTATTTCTCGTGCAACCGAAGGACGGGGCCCAGTTTGTCATCATACCTTTTCTTCATGATGAACTACTTGAAGATAACTTCTTCAGGTGCTTTCCCTGTCTGTTTCTAGTGCATAAATAGACTAGTATTCATTCTGGAAACCATTATTACCTTTATGCTTGTGTATATGCTTGCAGAAACTCAGAGTTGATGAATGAGGGGGGTGAAGAGGATTTTGATGCCATTCTAGCAGAAATGGAGAAAGAAATTAGTATGGCTGATGTAATGTGTGAGCTAGGATATGGGTGTACTGCCAATGTGGCTCAATGCAAAGAAATGTTGTCGCTTTTCTTACCGCTCACTGATGCCACAATTGCAAAGATTCTTGGAATGGTTGCCAGAACTTATGTAGGTCTTGATGACAGGCAAAATGTCTTTGCTACATTCCGCTCTGCCCTTGGTGGTAACAGTGTCCTGGATATGCCATCTTTGAATTCTTGGAATGTTGACGTCCTTGTGGATTCAATCAAGCAACTTGTAAGTTCTATGCATGTAGTTTATGAATTTATTTGTAACATGATATCTACATTTCCAATAATAAAAGTGCCCCATTATTTTGATTTTTTGTTTGGTTCAGGCTCTGGGAACTAACTGGATTAATGTCATGGAGAATCTGGATCACGAGGGATTTTATATCCCCAATGAGGCTGCTTTTTCATTTTTCATGTCTGTCTACAAGCATGCATGCCAGGTAGAACTTGATATATAATCTATCTGACCTTCATCTATTAGTTTCGGAATGTAAAGAATCAAGCAAGATACCTAATCTGTTACTCTCATTTTCTCTTTTGCACATTTAATTTTCAGGAACCATTCCCTCTCCATGCTATTTGTGGATCTGTTTGGAAGAATGTTGAGGGTCAGCTATCTTTTCTAAAATATGCAGTCTCTGCACCACCTGAAGTCTTTACGTTTGCTCATTCTGAAAGGCAGCTGGTATACTTGCTATGATTGTTAAGTTGTTTCCAATTAACCTATGCCATCTGAAATGTGTTTATAATGCTTTTTGCCTTCTGCAGTCCTATGATGATGCTGTGCCTGGACATACATTGCAGTCTGGACCTAATCGTGCTTGGTCATGTCATGACCTGCTGGTGGTTCTGTGTCAGCTATCTGAGATGGGTCATGCAAGTTTAGTGAGATATGTCCTTGAATCTCCTCTTAATAACTTCCCAGAAGTATTGCTTCTTGGAATGGCCCATGTTAATGTAGGTGATATCAGAAATTATCTTGATTTTGTGTTCTGATTTTTATGGTTTATTGCTTATTAAGTGAACTATGTCTGGCAGACTGCGTATAATCTTATCCAAAATGAGGTCGCATCCGCTGTGCTCCCAGTGGCTCTTAAAAAGACTTCTGCAAGTGGCTTATTGTACACTCTGTGGCATGTTAATCGAAACTTGTTGCTACGTGGACTTATAGATTCCGTGAATGTTGATCCAGACAGTGTCAATAGGATTTTTGATGCTTTCCAGGAAATAAAGGTCTTGACTTCTTAAAAATCATAAATATGCTATGTTAGTTTTTTTATATATACCCCATTGAGAGGCAAATCTTGGCATCTGAACATATGTGCTAAACGTGTGTACAGGTTCTTCCACAAGTACTAGATATGTTTCCTTTTTACCTTGGCATTCGCTTGGCTGTACTTGCATCTAATAGAGAAATCATGGACCTTGAAAGCTGGTTGAGTGCTCGATTAGTGTCCAGTAAAGATGCTTTCTATGAGGTTTGTGTTTTCTCTTTTCTTGATCTCTTTCTATTAAGATCTTAGGGATGAAAAGAAAAAAGCCATCTTTTTATTGCGAAAAGAAATCATTCACCAAGACAATATTTGCTAAGACTAATTTTGGAACTGGTATCTGCCATCTTGTGGTCTCTAATGATTGCAATTCCAAAATCTGATTTATGAGTATTCCTCCAGGAATGCATCAGGTTTTTGAAGGATGTTCAGATTGGAGATCAGGACATCTCTCCCAATCACCATCACCCTTCTGGTTCTCTTTTGAATATGTACTTGGAAGCTTGTCCCACTGTCTTAAAGGTAACATTCTGACGTACATTTAATCTCAGCCAGCTTGGGATTACTAGTACTTGACCTTTCCGAAAATTGTTGTACAGGCACTTCAGTCTCATTCTGGTGTGCTTTCTTCTAATCACTTGTCTGAGGAAATTGAAAAATTGGATGTCTCTCATATGCGTTCTAATTCAAGAATGAGAAGTGCTGGGGGTTCTGATGCTGCTGCTGATGGTTATGCTGATGACATTGAAACAGAAGCAAATGCATACTTCCATCAAATGTTCTCTGGTAATCTATCTATCGATGCTATGATTCAAATGCTTACCCGCTTCAAGGAATCTCCAGAAGAAAGGTATTTTCTCCCCTTCAAATTACAAGATGATTCCTTTGGTATGTTGTTTGAAAAGGTTCATGCAACTTCCGATTATAGGCTCCTAAGTGATGTTATTATTTATGCATATGCTCTTACCACTAAAGCAGGCATTCACTTTGTTAATCATATTGTTTCTCTCGAGTTATTATTATAAGTAAATTATGGGGATAATGGGATCTATTACTCTACCTCACCAAGTTTTATTTTGATCAAATTCATATTTCATATATCTAAAAATATAGTATCTTGTTAGAATTATTTATTAGCAGATCCTTGAAGTTTCTTGTTTTAAGTGGTCACTATTTCAATTGAATAGCATGACTTCTACATGGTGAATTTTATGGTCAGTTGGTCACATAAACTTTGCTGCTTCATTTGTTGATGCTGAAATAGAGAGTACTGCTATCATATTAGCATTTCGTTAGTAAATGCGTCATTGCTAATCTATTTGAGGAATACAATTTTTAACAGGAAAAAGTCGATATACGAGTGCATGATTGCTAATCTATTTGAGGAATACAATTTTTTCTCGAAGTACCCTGAAAGGCAGCTGAGGATTGCAGCAGTACTTTTTGGTGAGATCTTATTTACTGACTGTTCTAATGTACACAAACTATTTTTGCTGTTTGTAATGGTGGGAGGTGTTTTGTCATATGATCTGTGCATGGAATTATTGAACCCACTGGCTAGTTTGATTGTTGGACATGTCAGGATGTTCAGCCAAAATTTTATATACTATGACATCTTTTACCTCTTAGTTTGTCATATTATTTTATTCATGTTGTTGGATTGATTTAATTACCAAGTAGCTGGTTTGAATTATGAAGTCACTTTCCTTGTATTAAAATGATATTGGATTATGCTACTCTCTCTGTCCTCTAAAAATATAAACTTTGGGGATGGCACATGTTTTAATGCGAAATTAGTGAATTAGGAGAGATGATTATGTTGATACAACAAATTCTTGTTGGTCACTGGGTGAACAATGAACATGAACCCAGATAATTAGCATTGTAAAATACTCTGAACCTTCCTATTTTACTCAGCTTGCTAGTTTAATCTTTGTGAATGCTTCTTCTTCAGGATCACTCATCAAGCATCAACTAGTGACTCACCTTACGCTGGGCATTGCTTTACGAGCTGTTTTAGATGCTTTAAGGAAGCCTGCAGATTCAAAAGTTTGTTCCTTCCCATGTTATCAATTAATGTCATTATTTGAATCTCAGACTGACCTTGACCTTGACCTTTTGATAATCAGATGTTCTCCTTTGGGACCAAGGCATTGGAGCAGTTTGTGGACCGTCTCATTGAGTGGCCACAATACTGCAATCATATCCTGCAAATATCTCATTTGCGGGCTGCTCATTCAGACCTTGTAGAATTCATAGAGAGGGCACTTAACAGGATCTCAGCTGCTCATAGTGAACCTGATGTTGGCCATAGTACAACTAATGATCACCATCATGGTCTCACTCCATCTTCTGCTCCAACTACGGAGGTATTAGACCTTGAATTATTATCTTCTTGTTAACTGTTTAGTAGCTGAACCTACAGAAAAGAAACAGTTGAATGATTTCATAGCAAAAGTTACAATGTTAAAGTGCCACATGATTTTGTATTTTTCCCTGTTTGTTGTTGTGGATAATACTTATACTCCAGGTGATTTACGTGAATTTGTGTTCACTGAAATTGTGTCGTTTTGTTTTCAGCCTGCAGGCTCGCCATTTTCTCTAATTGGACCAGGCAGCACACAGTCTGGATTGCCTGTTTCTCCTTCAATTCCACTACCACAGAGACCACCGAGTTCTCTTGATGAAAGGAAACCTTCTACGACTATCTTTAATCACATGAAGCAATCACAATCATCTTCTGCGCAACCTGTTACTGCTCCTTCAAGCGAAATGCCTACCCTTCAGAAGGCAAGTAATAGATACTTTATCAACCTTGATGTAATTCACTTGATATATATTCTATTTTTACCTTATTTTGCCTCTATATTTGGAGAGCTAATCTACTCAAATCCACAATACAGTCACACAGCGGTGCTGTTCTGTCAGTACAATCTGCTTCACCGGGCTTTCCACGGTCTTCTAGATCAACCTCAGCAAGTAATTCTCATTTTTAGTGGTTTTATAACTGCTCTCTGTATTTTCCTAGCACCCTTATCCCAACAAAATATACTCTTCGCTACTTCCTCTGTGTGTGCATATGGGTTGTGGATTACATTAACAGTGGGGACTGTTGTTTCAGGATTTGGCTCTGCTTTAAACATTGAGACCCTTGTTGCTGCTGCTGAGAGAAGAGAAACTCCCGTAGAGGTGTTTGGTTATAGTTTTTTAATACTTTTTTGGTCTCTGTTTATTCTTGATCCTGATCCTTTTGTTTTTTTTTCTCTGTGATTTTGATTTTTATTCATTGTTTGTCGACTCCTTTCTAGAATGACTTGTAGTTTCGATCAGTCTTTTTGGTTACCTCTTTGCTACCTTAGCATTCTCTCAAGCATAGATGCAAGAATTTTAATATTGTCAAATAAATCTGCTACTTGACTTATCAATCATTATCCATGTTCATCAAGATACTTGTACAGTTTTGATGACTTAGAGATGACGCACCATGTACATGTAACCTTATTGCTTGGAACTGCAAAGAAAGGCCTAAATGCTAAATCAGACATGTGGGTCCTACATACATTCTTAAAATGAAGTATCTAAAGATGTACTTCATAGATTTTCAACTAGTCAATGGTTTATTGTGTAACTGAGACATTCCTTAGAAGTTAGAACTCATTTGAAGACTGCCAATTGAATATTACGATGATCTGCAGAGTATAAAAATCAAGTTAGACCA
The DNA here is from genome assembly GCF_023119035.1 of Salvia hispanica. Lineage (NCBI taxonomy): Eukaryota > Viridiplantae > Streptophyta > Magnoliopsida > Lamiales > Lamiaceae > Salvia > Salvia hispanica. The sequence goes on along the minus strand of NC_062968.1, from coordinate 53,382,726 downwards.
ATTTTCTCAACTTCATATCTTTGATACTATGTTTGTTCTGCCATCCCTATCGTGTACTGGTACTTCAAATATCTAGCACAGCATGACAGCTGCTTGCTTAAATGCTGATACATGGTAGCACTCTAGGCTTCTGTGCTTTCTGGTATCATATGGTGATTAAAGAATTATGCATATATCTACAATGGTAAAAACTATTTATATGCTTGAGAATTAGTTACAGTCTTCAACCCTGGCTGGACTGTAAAGCTGATTTATGTAGCATTTTCTCAGATATTGCGGAGTTTTATTTTCTGCATGTTCTGCTAAGAGATTATCAGACTATGTCTTAGTTGTATATGAATTATGTGCGGTGTATATTCTGGCCTTCTTTTCCATCACTTGTGATGTTTGTCTAATCTGTTGTTATTGTTTAATCTCTATCAGTATCTGACTGTTTCATTGATCTATGGAACAGGTTCCAGCATCAGAAGCTCAGGACAAGATATCTTTTATTATAAATAACTTGTCTGCTGCAAATGTTGAGGCTAAAGCTAAAGAGTTTAGTGAAATTCTAAATCCTCAATTCTATCCGTGGTTCGCACAGTATATGGTTATGAAGAGGTAAATGTTGCTTGCCAATGCATACCTTATCTGAAACAGTTCTCTGGATGTATTATTTTGAGGTTATTCTTACTGGCTTGATTTTAAATAATATAAAATGACATCTTGACCCTTTTGTCATTTTTTTGGGCAGGGCAAGCATTGAAACAAATTTTCATGATTTGTACTTGAAGTTTCTTGATAAAGTAAATTTGAAACCTTTGTTCAGAGAGATTGTACAGGCCACTTATGAAAACTGCAAGGTCTGATTTTGTCGATTTTAATTGATTTCCTTTCAAAAAGGTGGTGTTTATTCTTGATATTTGTATGTTCAGGTTCTTGTCGGATCAGACCTTATAAAGTCTAGTGTGGAAGAACGATCACTGCTGAAAAATTTAGGAAGCTGGCTTGGGAAGATTACAATCGGCAAAAATCAAGTTCTAAGGGCACGGGAGATAGATCCAAAATCTTTGATTATAGAGGTTTCTTTTCTTCTATTTTGTTGTTTAGTTGACTTAATAAAGTTGGAGTTGGATTGTCTGAGAGCATCATGTAGCCATTATGATCTCATCTTGTTGATTTGATTTTTCTGACATGTGGAAATGTACTATTTGTTGTTCTGTGCTTTTGCAGGCATATGAAAAGGGACTTATGATAGCTGTTATTCCTTTTACCTCAAAGGTATGATCTCTGGTTTATTTTATATGTACTTGCAAATCCAAGTTTATTGACTTAATGTGCTTGTTTTAGATTCTGGAACCCTGTTCGAACAGTATTGCATATCAGCCTCCCAACCCTTGGACAATGGCGATTCTTGGATTGCTTGCTGAGATTTATGCAATGCCAAATTTGAAGATGAATCTCAAATTTGAGATTGAGGTAATTCTGGCTATTCTTTGCTCAAGGGGATCACTTGAATTTGAGAGGATTTTCTTAATTGAGATCTCTTTGGTTTCAGGTCCTGTTTAAGCATTTAAGTGTTGACCTTAAGGATGTTACACCTACTTCTCTTCTGAAGGAAAAAGTCCGAGAAGTTGAAGGTAATCCTGATTTCTCAAATAAGGATGTCGGATCTTCACAACCACCAATAATGAATGAGGTGAAACCTGGAATAATTTCGACATTGAACCATGTTGAGATGCCCCTTGATGTTGCTGCCTCTCCCCTTCCTGGTGGACACTCTCGTATAATGTCTCAGGTTTGTGTTTCAATTGTTCTCTTTTGATCTATTAGCATGATTGGAGGTTGATTTTGTGATCAAAATAGCAGTATGCTGCTCCGCTCCATCATTCATCTGGAACTTTAACGGAGGATGAGAAGCTAAGCTTGGGGTTTTCTGACCAGCTGCCTTCTGCTCAAGGCCTTCTACAAGGACAGGCACAATATGCAGTTAATCAGGTCTTTCCAGAGTTCCACTTATATTTGCTTCTGATGATGTTTTATTTAAATACCGACTGATGATCTGTTATTTTTTGTTATGTTGCAGGTTCCTGTACCAGCAGCTAATATTGAACAGCAAGTTGTTGTCAATAAAAAGCTTCAGGCTTATGGCTTACACTTGCATTTCCAGAGGTCTGAGTTAGTAACTGTAACTGTTCAATTTTATTTGACAATGATATCCATCAATCGTTTTCAGCTATATCAGTGTTTCATTTCCTTCAGTGTACTTCCAATTGCCATGGATAGAGCTGTTAAAGAAATAGTGTCCAGTATCGTGCAACGTAGTGTTTCTATTGCGACTCAGACAACTAAGGAACTTGTCTTGAAGGTATATTTTATTCCAATTCGTTGATTTTGAAGGGTGTTTGTATTAGTAGTGCATGTTACAAGGCAAACAAATTGTTTCCTAAATAATTTGTTTTTTTTTTAATGGCAGGATTATGCCATGGAGCCCGATGAGACCCTTACACGAAATGCGGCACATTTGATGGTGGCAAGGTTGGCGGGAAGTCTTGCTCATGTAACCTGCAAGGTACAGATGAACCTTTGTTTTATTACTTGCTAGTGGTAAATGTTGATGATCTTTTGAATTGTCAGAATATTACTTGAATACTCCTCATGTGATTAAAGATTCTTTTTCATTATTTTTAGGAACCTTTACGTGGTTCGATATCAACCCAGCTCAGAAACTCACTTCAGGGCTTCAACATATCAACTGATCTATCAGAACAAGCAGTTCAACTGGTGACTAATGATAATCTTGACCTAGGCTGTGTGTTGATTGAACAAGCTGCAACTGATAAGGTAAATTGAAATTATTACAAGTTATCTGTTGCTTCATACAGGTTATGACAACTGGGTCTTGAAAACCAGTACTGATAAATGTTCCCTCCGTCCCATGCTACTAGCACTTTTCATTTTGACAGCGTAAATATATTGGAATTTGAAGTGTAGTAAGGCAACACTTAATTAACTCTAATATCTTGATTAAATGCCATAATTTTTACTTAAATTAGAAACTGTGCAAATTTTTACTTAAAATACCATAATTTGAAATGTGCAAGTAGCATGGGACAGAGATAGTATTTAAAATTGAGTGGAGATGAGATGTAATGCTATATTTGTAAATACCTGTGGTATGTAGCTATATTTTGTGTGTTATGAGATGTAATGCTATATTGTTAAAACATTCTTGACATTTCATGTTGAGCTGTTGAGGGAGGGTTCCCCACTTTTCATATTCCCTTTCTTTAAATGCCTATTTTTAAAATATTCTAATAACATGTGAAAGTGACACGGTCCTTCTGAACAAGTGCTAGCAATAAGAACTAAACATTGGTTTTTTTCTGAAGTGTATTTCTTTATATTGGCCAACCCTTCTGGTCTGTTTGTCGACGAAAAGTTAATTTAAGGTGTTTTGTGATTTCTACTTTTCTGGTAATGCTCATGTTTCATTTTAAAGATTGAAGAAATACTGTGTCATGTTTCCTTATACAGCTATGTTACACGTAAGTCAGGCATGTTTCCATGTAAGCATTGATGCATATCATGTCTGAAAAACATACTTGATGTTAACTCAAGTGGATGATAAAGCCCCGTTTACTGTATATGAAATGGATCCCAAATCGTAATGGTGGTATCGTGTGAGCTAGTGTGTGTGGATGTGCAGAGAGTTACAATTTGTGAACTTGATGGTCTGTTGATACTCCCTCAAGTTTTAAGAAATTGTTTGATGCCGTGGAGGAAAGGAAGTGGTTTGAAAAAGTTAGTGGAATGTGGTTCCCACTTTTATATAGGATTATTAATTTTTAATGGAATGTGAGTGTAATGATTTAGTGGAGTATGAGGCCCACTTACAAAAAAATGGGAAAAAGTAAATGGGCCTTTAAATCGTGGATGTCCCAAATTGGCAAAATGAGTCATTGTTTCATGGGTGGAGGGAGTATTTCTTCTTTTTTGGGTTTATAATAATATTTTTTGTATTTTGTCTTTATTTCCAATTTTAACCTCATTTTCATTACAGGCGGTTCAGAGCATTGATGGGGACATAGCTCAACAACTTTCTATCAGGAGGAAGCATAGAGAAAGTGTTGGTGCTAGTTTTTTTGATGCTAGTCTTTATGCACCGGGTCAAATGAGCATTTTACCGGAAGCCCTTCGTCCTAAACCAGGCCAGCTGTCACACTCCCAGCAGCGAGTTTATGAGGTGATTGTTTAACAAATTCTTGGAAACCTGTCACATTCATTTATGTGATCATTTTGTTTCTGATTTCATTTTCTCTCATTTTGTTTGCAGGATTTTGCTCGGTTTCCAGGACAGAATCGGTCCACCCAGAGCTCAAATACTGCTCCAGTTGGCCTCTCTGCTTCATCAGGAGGTGGTGGTTTGTCCAGGCAATTTGCATCTACATCTGGCCAAATCAGTGGTAGCATATACTCGCCTGGCCTTATTAGCACTGGAATTGGTGCTGTGCCCCAGACATTGGAAATGGGCTCGGATGAGATTGAACCTTTTGGATCCCAGGTTCCTACAAGGTTTGTTTAGTTTAGGGTTTTGTTTTGATTTTATAGTACTATCATTCAATAATTTTTTTTTCCCTATGAGTAAACCCGAACAAAAACAAAAAGGAATCAAGTATATATGATTCTGGTGATTATATTGCAGTCTTCCTTCAACACATATTTCAGTTGGTGATGGTCCTCAAACTTCTGAAAGTGACACCATTCCTTCATTGCCTCATACCTCGACTACTGATGTGCAAGTGGTGGAACCTTCTAGCTCTGCAAAAGTAAGTACATTCGGTGTAAATATGTCTTTTTTTGTGTGCACTTTTTTACCTTATGAATTCATTAATGCAGGAACTTGGAAATGCTGCACAGCCTACTAATGCAACTCTATCTTCCGAGCGTCCTGGAACTAATGTCACAGAGCCTTTGATAACCACTGGGGATGCATTGGAAAAGTACCAGACTATCTCAGAGAAGGTATATGTACTATATGCCCTTCTATTATATGGATTTAACTAATTTTTTGAGAATTTAGTCCTTGGAATCAGCATTTTTGAGTTTGGTTTACTTTGTTTTGGCTTTTAACATACTTATCAAACCCATTTCAGCTAGAAAATCAGTTGGCTAATGAAGCGAAAGAGGTTGAGATTCAGGTAAAAAAAGGCGATATCACATTTATCTCATTACGTGCTCTCCATTGCTACCTATATCTTAGATTTCTGTTACGTGTTTATCTGACTGTCAGTATGGTCTTTACAGGCAGTTATTGCTGAAGTTCCTGCAGTCATCCTTAGGTGCATCAGCCGAGATGAGGCAGCCTTGGCTGTCGCCCAGAAGGTTGGCCATTATTCTGGTGCATATTTACTGCTGTCCTGGAAATCATCTTACATAGGATTACTTTGTTCCTTTAGGCTTTCAAGGGCTTGTATGAAAATGCATCAAATTGTGCTCATGTTGATGCTCACCTTGCAATCCTGGCGGCTATACGTGATGTCAGCAAGCTTGTGGTTAAGGAGCTCACTAGCTGGGTATATCCAATTCAATATATTCTTTTTAAGTCCGGCTGGGAGTATGTTTATTGCATTTATTAACATGTAAGTGTTTAATGTCTCAAATCTCAATTATGACAGGTTTTGTACTCTGAGGAGGATAGGAAGTTCAATAGAGATATCACTATAGGTCTTATTCGCAGCGAGTTATTAAACCTTGGGGAGTATAACGTTCACATGGCAAAGCTTCTTGATGCTGGGAGAAACAGTATGTATAGAAAATTGTATGTCTAGTATGATGAATTGGAGATATTAATAGAGATTTCCGTGTCTATTGTGCAGAGGCTGCAACTGAATTTGCCATTTCTCTCATACAAACTTTGGTTATGAACGATTCTAAAGTGATATCAGAGCTTCACAATCTTGTAGATGCTCTGGCAAAGGCATGTTTACTTTCAATGATGCCTGCGACGTTATGGATTATTTCTGGAGTTTCTAACTATTTTCCTTATTTTCAGCTTGCTGCAAGACCTGGATCCCCGGAGTCATTACAACAGCTGATTGAAATAGCTAAGAACCCAGCTAATGCTGGAAATTTGTCTCCTTTGGCTGTTGGTAAAGAAGAAATTGCACGAACCCCTAGGGATAAAAAGGTCCTCAGATATTTCTTCTCTTCCACACTTTTAGTCTTTGATCTCTTGATAATTTTCTCAACATCTGATTTTTTTTTAGTTGCTGGAACAGACCACTGTTCCTGGAACAAGCAGGGAAGAATTCAGTGTGACAGAATTGGTGGATTTTGATCCTGCTGGTTTCTCTGAACAGGTACTTAATATTGGATCTGCTTATCATTTTATAAATCTGTATGTAGTAGTACAATGATGGTTTGGAAGATATTTGATGGTTTTATGCATGCTTATACTCTCCTTAAGGCTACACATATGGTCTCACATCTTGTTTAATAAAATACTAGGTTTGGATTGAAATCTCCAACCCCTCTTCCTTTCCCATGATTTTGTGATTATTTTTTCAATTGCACTGAATAACTAACGTTTTTGTTTTTGATAGAAGTAGGATGTGATTAGTGCTTTTTCTCAATTTTGTCATCTGGATCCAAATGAATGCTTTGAGACTTTTCACTGCCTTACCTTACATTGCAGTACCAACAATTTGTCATATTGTCTTTTAAATAATTTTTGAGCTCTTAAAAGAGCGGCTCGTGTAGCATTTGCACACTCGTTGCAGCATATAGCTGATTTCATGGAACCTGTAACATAGTTCGGAACAAGCTTTGAAGTTATAGTTACAGTGAATTAATTTAATCAATATTAGTTGGAAGTTTAAATGGTATTATATTTTTCACATTTTCCTTTTACTACTTTATGCGTGCTTATTTACCACAGATAGTTCTCTTGTAGTTCTTTGTTAAAGGATGGTGGAACATCTTTTTTTCTTAAACAGAAATTAGATCACACTTTTTGTAGGCATGGATTCCATGTTTTATAATCATATGTTCTGACCTTTGAATATGATACCGACACAGGTATCCGCATTATTTACTGAATGGTACCAAATATGCGAACTGCCCGGAGCAAATGATGCAGCTTGTGCTCGCCATGTTTCACTCTTGCAACAGAGAGGGCTTCTTAAAGGAGATGAGATGACGGATCGGTTTTTCCGCAGGATTATGGTGAGGGTCCTATTCCAATCTTACTATAATTAACAATATAGTTCAGTTATAATGGTTATTTTATGTTAATTATGGTCCAATACCAGGAACTCTCTGTTTCACATTGTTTATCATCGGAGTCACTTTCATTTCTCGCTATCGACATGTATGCGAAGTTAGTTTTCTCGGTTCTGAAGGTGGGCATCTCATAAGTACTTTTGGCAATTAAATATATTTACAATCCCTATATTCTCAGTCCTCCATACTGTCTGCATTAACTCTTTCAATCCTTCCAGTTTTTCCCTGCGGATCAGGGTTCCAGTAAACTTTCACTTCTGCCCAAGGTATGAGTTTCAGAATAGAGATGGATTGTTTATTGTGATGAGGTGTCTGGGTTTCTAATGTACTCTACTATGTTTGCTTTAGGTTCTTGCTGTTACGGTTAAATTTATTCTAAAAGATGCCGAGGAGAGAAAGGCGTCATTTAATCCAAGGCCCTACTTTAGGTTGTTTGTTAATTGGCTGCTTGATTTGTGTTCATTGGATCCAGTATTTGATGGTGCAAATTTTCAGGTACCATATTTTGGCATTTAGTTCAGCTATGGGTTTGTAAGATTGTTACCTTTTTCCCATTAAAGATAATGACTCTATTCCAAGATTTAGTTTCTGGTCCAGGTTTCTTTTCAAGTAGGCTTTTCAAATTGTATAGCTACTTCTTTTTAAATATTAATTGTCGTGTAACCTTTTCAGGTATTGACTGGTCTTGCGAATGCCTTCCATGCAATTCAGCCTCTAAAGGTCCCAGGGTTCAGGTTTGTGCTTATACTTGTCTAATGCTCACCTATTAATCTAGGGAGAGTACTGATATACAAAGTGAACCATCCCAGGCATATTTTGCTCACAGAAATACTGTACATCCACAAGCTAATAGGATGAATTTAAATTATTGTCTGCTTTATTTATAAGAGTTCAGCTTTAATTGTTTGCAAATATGATCTGCATATTGATTGAGTAGCTTTCATTAGCTTCAATGATTTGATTATGGTTGAGCCAGGACTATTCCAGTATTATTATATTACTCCCTCTGTCCCACCAAAGATGACCCACTTTCTTTTTTAGTTTGTCCCATCCAAGATGACCCACTACTAAAAATAGAAACTTCTTTATTTTTACTTTATTTCCTCTATCTTACTGTATTCTCTCCACCTAACACAAAATAAAACTGCATAAAATGATGTGCTACCCAAGGAAGGGGTCATCTTCCTTGGGACGGGGGAGTACTTACTTATGGATTCACACAAACTCACATCCATAGCACTCAATCGATTACATTCTTCTTTCTAGAATGAATTATATGTTAATTTGATGCCTTTCATATCTAAGAATAGTTTGAGGTTAGTCGCTCCTAATTCTTTTATTCTTTGAATGGATTATATGTTAATCTGATACCTTTCATATCTAAGAATAGTTTGAGGTTAGTCGCTCCTAATTCTTTATTCTTTTTCCATGAAATTGCGTGACAAACCAATAGTTGATATGATATGGTCTGAATTTTTTTTGTTTGTGCGTATCATATACTCCCTCCGTCCCAATAAATATGCAACATTTGGTTTTTGGCACAGGATTTTATGAAGTGTTGTTTTGTGAGTTAATGAGGAGAGAGTAAAGTAAGAGAGAAGAAAAAGTAGAGATAGGATTGTTTCCATTTTAGTAAACGTTTCATTTTTATTGGGACAACCCAAAAAGGAAAACGTTGCATTTCTAATGGGACAGAGGGAGTACAAATTATGGTTGGCTCACCAATTTTGAGTGATGATATCGATATTCATATTGTTGACATTGAAGCTGCTCAATTTTGTATGAGACTAACTTGTCTAGCTGCTTTCAGCTTTGCATGGCTTGAGTTGGTAAGTCATAGAAGTTTTATGCCAAAGTTGCTCACTGCAAATGCACAAAAAGGATGGCCATATTTCCAGAGATTACTGGTGGACTTGTTCCAGTTCATGGAGCCATTCCTGAGGAAAGTTCAACTTGGGGAACCGGTTTGTATACAATTCTTAGACTATTTCCATGTTCTCGACCGCTGTTGTGTGTTGATGCTGATGCAACTTAATCGTGTATATCTCCAGGTGCATTTTCTATACAAGGGGACACTACGAGTGTTGTTGGTGCTACTTCACGATTTTCCGGAGTTCCTTTGTGATTATCATTTCAGCTTTTGTGATGTCATACCCCCCAGCTGCATACAAATGCGGAATATAATCCTTAGTGCATTTCCTCGCAATATGAGGCTTCCAGATCCTTCTACTCCTAACTTAAAGGTCCATATCTGAAATTAATATTATCTATTGCTTGGACTGTAAGATTGTTTCTGAATACCACACTATGTGATGCTGTAGATTGACCTTCTGCCTGAGATTACTCAATCACCGAGAATTCTTTCAGAGGTTGATGCCGCACTTAAAGCAAAGCAGATCAAGAACGAAGTGGATGAGTATCTTAAGGTAAAGACAAGAAAGTGAATATAACGATTAATCTGTAGTTTTAAAGCTTTCTTCTGTGGATCTCATGTTATAAGCAATTTCCTATGCAGACTAGGCAACAAGGATCTGCATTTCTCACTGAGTTGAAGCAGAAGCTTCTTCTCTCGCCAAATGAAGTTGAACGTGCTGGGACTCGTTACAATGTTCCTCTTATTAATTCCCTTGTTCTTTATGTTGGGATGCAGGTCCGTCCTTCCAAATTTCTGTTACTAATTCCTATTAACTCAATCAGCTACTCTTTTTTTGAAAATTTGCTCCTTTTCCCTTATATGTTTGCGATCTTTTACTCTGATCTAAGTCAAATATCATTTTGAAATTTTGTTAGGCTCAACAACTGCAAGCGGGTCATACTCAAACCATAGCTAATATAAGTGCATTCTTAGTGAGTGCTGCTCTGGATATTTTTCAGACGTTAATAATGGATCTTGATACAGAGGGCCGATACCTCTTCCTTAATGCTGTTGCCAACCAATTGCGTTATCCAAACAACCACACCCATTACTTCTCCTTCATTCTTCTTTATCTATTTCATGAATCAAACCAGGTGCGCAATGCTCTCTCCTTAAGCTTCGGAGAAATTCCCCAGAGTCAAAATCTCAACATTTGTTGTCTATATGGTTATCGTTTGATGCAGGAAACGATCCAGGAGCAGATTACCAGAGTATTATTAGAACGTTTGATTGTTAATAGGCCTCATCCATGGGGTCTTCTGATTACGTTTATTGAGCTGATAAAGGTAAAAACGTGATTAAAAATTTTCTTAGGGAGGATTTTTGGATGGTTTCCTAAGCCCGTTGGTACTTTGCAGAATCCGAGGTACAGCTTCTGGAGTAGATCGTTTACGAGGTGTGCCTCTGAGATCGAAAAGTTGTTTGAATCAGTATCGAGGTCATTTGGAGGCCCTAAACCTGTTGATGACAGTCTTGTATCCGCCGGGATACCCGACAATCTTCATTAAACCAACCTTATTTATATGTACCTCTGTACAAATGTACTAGTAAATGTTCTTTAGGAGTAATATGCATCGGAGAGTTGAGAATTTGTCTATTATAATCATGGTTTAGTAATTTTCTCTAGATGTAATTATCTACGATACTCTTATGCCAATATATGTTACTGTTTTATGGTTTTGGTTCAAAAATATTATGTTACTAGTATTTGGTACTTTCTGATTCTAGACATTACCATTTTATCTTATTTTAGATCAAGAAAATGAAAAGCTATTAAAATTTTAATGGTCGATACAATTTAACTTTATAACTGGTTGAATAATTATTGGTTAACTAGTAATCGAACGATTTTTAAATCGGTATTTTAACTTAGAATCGAATGCTTTTAATCTGGTTATTGAAATCAAGTAACCTCAGTCGAATGCAGAATTATAGCTGTATGGCTGTGGCGACTTTCGCAATGGGAAAATGACTTCCAAGAATTGATCAATAAAAAGTAAGGCAAAAGGTAGACTATTTTAGTTCACTCATAAAATTATAACAAGAAGTTCGTTTGTGGAACCGAAACTTCCCAGAATACTAATACAACTGAAACAAGAGGGCAGTGTGTTTCTACTCCTTGCGAACAAAGTAAAGTTTGCCCATGACATGAAGGACCGCAACAAAAGCTATGAAACCGATGCTCATTACAAGCACAACATTTGGGGAGATCTTAAGTCCAGGGGCATCATCCGTGTAGAATTGTAGCATAGTTCCACCTGCTCCACCACCGGCCCCTCCACCAGCTGTTTTCCTCCGACGGAGGTTGGCTGCTGCAGCAGCTGCAGTTCCCCTTTGGGGAGCAGCTCCACCGGTTGCCATTTCTGCACCAACTTCAATAGAGCACAGCCAAGTTAGGGTACACTATATCTTGATCAGCTATGCCAAATATATTTTATACGGAATATTAAATCTACAACTAGCAATTTCATGGGGAGAGGATAAGAGTATGAGCTTTACATCAAAAACTACTTGAAGATATCTATGTATAAAATTACAAACCAATATCACAAGTAAGGTGCTGATGCAGTGACAGACTAATCTCTATGGCACAAAAATGAGCGGAAAACATAGACGATTGAGGAAACAAGCACAGATCATGTCTTTTAGGATAAGAGTCGAGCTTTATGCCAAAAGACTAATTGTGAGCACAGCAAAAACTACTTGAGACATCTATATACAAAATTGCAAACCAATATCAACAGAATAATCTCTACGGCATCAAGACTGAGCAAGTAAAACATAGATAACTTAGGAGCACAGATCATGTCTTTTAGGCCAACATATATGTCACTCCATGCTCAAATCGGCACAGCACGCTATATTTTCCATCAACATTGATTCAGAGATTGTTGTACAACCTTATCAATACATAATTACTCATCTCAAGCGTATTGCAGTTTAAAAAATAGTCATAGTAGGCAGAGTAAATCAAATGTATTTCAAGCATTGCTGCCCTAAAATCCCCTAAATTACTCGAAGCACAACTTAATTTAGAGTGATGCAGACTTTCCGCGATGTGCATGTACTTAATTTAGTCCACCACATTATTGAAAAATAAAAGCCAACAGATCAGAACGGAAAAATTGAATCTAACAAACCGTTATAACCAATAATCAGGTAAATTTTATGTACTACAACAAACGGAAAAATAGATCATCTGCGATATTCATTTTAGGATATAACGCGTCCAATCAAAACAGTATCGTTTCTAGAACAAAAGGTCAAAGAAACAACTAAAAGTAATCGCGATTCGCCGAGTACCGATTGAAATCTCATTCCGCTAAGAAATATAGATCTATAATCGAGATTAACTTTATATTATTGAATTCAAGTTCCAAATCATTGTATATTAGCCACAATAGAGAAGGGTAAGGAAAGAGTTAAACATACCGGAAGAGAAGAACAAGAATTGCCTGAAGAAGGAGAAAAACCGCGGCGCAAAAGACTGATTTAGTACTGTGTTTGCATGTTGTTTATTTGATTTATAAATTTTGGGCTTGGGCTTAATTCAGGAGAAGACAGAATTTATATACAGTATTATTGATTATTGTTCCGTGCAGTATTGGTTTTTTAATATTAATATTGACAAATATTTAATAATGTAAATATAATAATGAAAAAAATATCGTCATAATATTCAGTGTTATGAGATTAATGTACTACTATAATTTAGATAAAATATATACATATAATTTGTTTTAGTTTGAGCTTGATTTAGATAGTTAAAATAGTAATTAAATTTAATGTGATATTTAGTGAAAAAGAATGTAAATTGGCGTGTTAGAAAAGCCAGAAATATGTTGAGTGTATGATGTCAAACACATACGCAAAACCAATCATATTCTGCCACGTATCCAACACCAAAAAACTTCACTCAGGTCTCAAAAGCCCACAATAAAAAAACTCACTAAAAATTAATACTACTCCCTACTGTAGTTTGGTTAAACTTAAACTGTTTTAACTCTCAACTCTTAAACCTAATCATTATTATATGCCTGTGAAAATTATGAAGAACTTTCAACTTTCATATTGACATAATTTCATGTTCTTAGCTGCCACAATAAAATCCATCAATATGTAGCTCCAATTGCGAAATCCTCCAGTCAATTACACTGGAATAATAGATATATTAAGATATAAATCAACTTTTATTCCTAAAATAATAAATACTCCTACTACACTTCTAATGCATTATCTATCCTAAACAGAAAAGGTAAACTACTGCACCAGTAAAATACAGCAGCCAACTAGCCAAGCCAACTCTACCAAAGGAAAATGGATAATCACATTTATACAGAATGAAAGGGTTTTGATAAGCTAAACTTATTCCTGTGCACATTTCCGAGCAAGATTAGTACCTTGCTACTCTCCGGCACAACTGCTATCTCGAACTGCTTCATACAATATCAATTCTGATCCCTGCCTCACTTGCTACTCAAAGATTTACCACCTTTTTCTCTGATACCTGTCCCTGTGAGGCTCGCTGATAGTAGGGACCGGGAATCAGGCCTCCATTTCAATTCTTTGAGATCAGAAAATAAGGTCGCTAACTCTGGAGTTATTTCACTGTCCTTCACATTGTTACATGAAATTACTTTAAGCCTATCAATTTCTGTCCAAGAAAGAACTACTGATTCTAATCCTTCAGTCGTCAGTAATGAGCAACCTTCTAGTGAGAGAGATCTTATGGACCTACAAACAAAATAAGCAATCAATAAGTCTTGATCAACAACAGAGAGCAAGGAGATTTTGTTCCTACTAGATAAAAACCCTGATGCAACTTTAAAGGTCTTGAAAACCAATTTCTTACTGACAAGCAATCTGTGATGTATGATCATCGTAACAAAAGGTTCACCGATTCTATCAAGTTTAAGTCTTAATTTGTGCAAAAGAGATTACCCAATATTCGCCTAAGAAAGTATACTTCAGGGGAGATTTAGCAAACTAGTATGTTTAAGAAAGTTCATAAATGAAAAACAGCATTCAACTAAACTATGCACAAAGATTAGACCTTATGTGAACAGTTAATTTCACAACTATCTCCCTATCTAATGCATAGGGTTTTAACTCTTCCCACGGAAGTAGAAATGGCATATGAATGAACACAGCACTCAATAAAACCTCATTATGCAAATCAAGCAATACTATAATCTATAGGTCCTACAGCATTGTACAACCTTACGATGGAACAAAAAGAAACTATAGTTTTATACCTAAAAATTGTTGCAGCAGCAAATATGCTGTCATCCAATCCCCAACAGTCTTCTATTTCTAGGACCCTGATATTCCGACACACCAGAAACAACGCCCTAACACCATGTTTTTCCCTCGTATGACATCGCCTCAAATGTAACTCCTCGAGCATTGGGCATGACCCTAAATGCTCATCTGGTCCTGGACTTTGATCAATATACTTACACGACTGGATACTCAAGGTTTTTAAGTTCCCACAATACGACAAGGCCGCTATCCACCCTCCTTCCATCCTATGGTTGTAGAGTGTCAACTCCTCTAACATCTGACAGCACATCCCTATAGCCTTGATCCCATCATAACTCCCCTCGCATCCTACCAATTCGAGCTTCACCAATCGCCCACACCCCTGTGCCAATATGGTCATTCCAATATCTGAAACCACTGAATCATAAATCCCCCCTATTCTCCCAATCAATTTCAATATCTGCAAATTTCTGAACTTACAAACCCCCTTAAGTGATAAGTCACCACAGTAATGCAACTCCATTTCCTGGAGCAATTCACACTCAATGGCCAAGCAGCCTAACCCCTCCTCACTAGCATTCATCAAAACTATTCTTCTCAAGTTTCTACAACTCTTAGCCAACATTTTGACACATCTATCAATCCTCTCACTATCCAAGATATCATCTCTCCTAACAAAAAGACCATCATTTCCCAACACATCCGAATTCAGGTAAACATCCAACAATTTACAACTCAACAAAATCGCCGAATTCGTCTCGAAATTAATACTAGCAGGCACAATATTGACATCGATCAAATTCGGAAACCGTAAACTCAACCTCCCGGACTCCAAAAACTCCCAGTCCAGCACCTTAATCGACTGAATCAACCTTCCAGAAATCACGCACCACGCCTTGCACACAAGCGAATTCGACAAGTGCTGTTTCCTGTCCGTAATTCTACTAAGAACATTCAGCAACAGCTCATCAGACAAGGCTCTGGAGCAATCCGGCGCGGCGGAGAGCGGGCTCGAATTCAGCGATTCGGAGTCAGGCTCCGACTCGGATTGAGGCGTGGTGGAGCCGGAGTGGGAGATAGAGCGGAGGTGCAGTTTAAGGATGACGTGCTTTAATACGTCGTTCTGGTCGAACCTCTCGCCGGATAATTGCTCGGGCCAGCTGAAATGCCGCTTCCTGCCCGGATTGTTCGGGTCAAACACCGCGTTGTGATCGGGCAGAGACGACATTTGCGACGGTTAGGGTTAGGGTTAGCGTGTGGAAAAATCCAAACGGTTTTGCGCATCGCTGGGTGATCTCTTCCTCGACGATAATCAGATGGAATTAAGCATATGCGAGGGCGATGCTTCGTCTCCGCCTTGAAATAAACGCAATATTGAGGAATACAAGAAGCGCCCACGTTGAATACTGCGTGTGTGTGTGAGAGAGAGAAGCGTGAGTTTTTTGGCGGAGAAAAATTGGAGGGGATGAAGGAAGACTGTTTCGCTGTGAATTTGGGAAATTGTTTTTTTTTTTTTTTTAACTTTTAATACTCCGAAAGTATTTTTATTTAAGAAAATGTTTTTAAAGAGTAATTCCCTTCACAACTACTACTCCGATATTCTAGATTCTATAATTATTAATGAAATACTACAGGAATAATGTGATATTGAGTTATATCATTTTCTTATATTTTACTTCCTCAGATTGAGTTCTTATATTGTTAAAATCATGTTGACGTAATTATTTTTAGCGGCGAGGAAATTACTACTAAGACAAATTTATTTACATTTTAGTATTTATCCAATGCTCTTAATTAAATCAAAATAATTATAAAAATTCAAATGTGAGCTCTATAAATCAGTATAAATAGATCGTTACATACTGGAGTATATAATTATTGCCATGCAAACGCATGATGTATGTAAGCTAGTCATTATTTAATGCAGGCATATTTTATTTTTTGAAAGGGGACTTTATTTAAAACTAGTACTGTACTACCATCAAAATAAAGAGAGAGCTAACTGCCTAACTACCAAAATACAAATAGAAGTTTCTTCTCAGATTTTTTCAACAAAGAAGAAATAAAATGATTTTTGAGCGAATGATGTGAAATATATGACTTTTAAAACCTTGCAAAAATAGGATGTTTAAGGAGAGAACTAATAGATATTCTACTATATTATTATACTACTACTAATTGGACGAATTTTGATTTGTCTCTTAATTTGTCTAATATATACTACTGCTAATATAGGGATAGTTATCTCTAAAATTACAATTTTATTAGTCCATTTTCAATTTTTATGATTTTCATCAAATCAAAGTTTATGGATTTTTTTTTTTCTGATGAGATAAGGTCATTCTCTATTAAAAATATTTCAATGTTTTCTCATTTATTTTTTATACTCCTATTTCATCAATTTTGCATTAAACTTCATGTCATCTAATACAAATGACTTCTAGTAGCAGACATAGAAAATTTTTAAAGAGTAATTCCCTTCACAACTACTACTCCGATATTCTAGATTCTATAATTATTAATGAAATACTACAGGAATAATGTGATATTGAGTTATATCATTTTCTTATATTTTACTTCCTCAGATTGAGTTCTTATATTGTTAAAATCATGTTGACGTAATTATTTTTAGCGGCGAGGAAATTACTACTAAGACAAATTTATTTACATTTTAGTATTTATCCAATGCTCTTAATTAAATCAAAATAATTATAAAAATTCAAATGTGAGCTCTATAAATCAGTATAAATAGATCGTTACATACTGGAGTATATAATTATTGCCATGCAAACGCATGATGTATGTAAGCTAGTCATTATTTAATGCAGGCATATTTTATTTTTTGAAAGGGGACTTTATTTAAAACTAGTACTGTACTACCATCAAAATAAAGAGAGAGCTAACTGCCTAACTACCAAAATACAAATAGAAGTTTCTTCTCAGATTTTTTCAACAAAGAAGAAATAAAATGATTTTTGAGCGAATGATGTGAAATATATGACTTTTAAAACCTTGCAAAAATAGGATGTTTAAGGAGAGAACTAATAGATATTCTACTATATTATTATACTACTACTAATTGGACGAATTTTGATTTGTCTCTTAATTTGTCTAATATATACTACTGCTAATATAGGGATAGTTATCTCTAAAATTACAATTTTATTAGTCCATTTTCAATTTTTATGATTTTCATCAAATCAAAGTTTATGGATTTTTTTTTTTCTGATGAGATAAGGTCATTCTCTATTAAAAATATTTCAATGTTTTCTCATTTATTTTTTATACTCCTATTTCATCAATTTTGCATTAAACTTCATGTCATCTAATACAAATGACTTCTAGTAGCAGACATAGAAAATATATGAATATTTATTCAAAAATACATATACGACGTAGTATATTAAATGAAGTAAAAAATGATGAAACAATGTGTGTTTTTAGTTAGATATTGGATGAAATACATTGAGTATTGAGATCAAAACCCAAATCTTTGTAATGAACGAGTATGAAATAAGACAAAAGAATAATATCTGTTGAGATAATATTTTTAAAAATTAATCTGAACCAACATATTCATAATTGAAAGTTGTTAGTACGAGTACTATTTTATTACCAAAGAGAAAAGTGGGCTTTATGAACTTGATATTATTGCCCACAGCTCAAATTAGTAAATGGGCTTAAGAAACAAATCAATGTACAAACCTAACTAGAAACTTTTTCA
Organism: Salvia hispanica; assembly: GCF_023119035.1. Classification (NCBI taxonomy): domain Eukaryota; kingdom Viridiplantae; phylum Streptophyta; class Magnoliopsida; order Lamiales; family Lamiaceae; genus Salvia; species Salvia hispanica. Next base: position 53,364,562 of record NC_062968.1, on the reverse strand, counting down.
GTTTAAGTCCAAACGATACTATATTATGTATCCAAGGACAAGAGTCCTATTCTAATGCTTGTAGCACTCTAATCTAAAATCAAGATTAAATTTCTACCCTTGGATTTTAAAATGAGTGGATGAGATTAAAACTCACAAATCTCAATAAATAGTAGATAAAATATCAACAAAAGGATAATATCGTCATTATGTTATCATATGATAATTTTCGTGGGTGTTTTTTTATATCAACATTGTGTATTACAAATATCAACAATATGACATTAGAATATTAATACAAGGACAAGAAAATATCAACACATTTTTATTGAGATTGGACATGCATAATATTGAGATTTTGCCTACAATATATTGAGATTTTTTGTTGCATTTGTTGATAAAAGCTGTTTATCAACATGTACGAAAATTGAAATATATTTTATCAAATTTCATCACCCGAACATCGTCGGAACATATGCAATTGAGATCTCGTTGGAATCCTTATTAAATTATCTTTAATTTGATATATTTTTTATGAAAAAATAATTTAAATTGAGAGAATTACGTAAATTTAAAGATTTGAGATGATTTTGAGGAGAGAGAAAGTAGTTAGTTATAATTACTAATATAGGATTTGACATTAATACCCTTTTAATTTAATTAATAATTATTTAAATTTTAAATATATTACACTTGACATTATATTAACTATAAGATCTTCTAATCTAATGGTTGAAAATTGATCTCAATTTAGGATTGATAATTAGTTAGCAATTGATTACATCCCTTAAGGACAATTTGGTTTACAAGATTATATATTAGGATGGAATATTTGTTATGGTGGTTCGTGATATTAAATTTTATAATTTAATCTTAAATAGATAATTATATGATAATTAATCATAATCACTTTTCTCTAATTAAAATAATTTCATCTCAATCTTAAATAATTAATCATATAATAATTAGTTAGGTTTCAAATATTTGTCGCTACATGTTTTTTCTAGTAAATTTTAATTTTAAAAGTATCCTTTCTAGATAGATCACTAAATTTTAAGTACTTAACTTCGCTATGATTTTTAAACCTCAAATTTCTTTCACTTTGTATGATTATAGTAATTGCCTAAATACATTACATAACAATAGATTTGAACGACGTATTTTTAATCATTTTTTTGCGCATACATGTTTTTTTTTTATTTTTATGAATAAATAAATAGTGTATCATTAGAACTTATCGTACATCATTCTCTTGGGCATATCCGAGGGAAACATCAACAACTAGCCAACATGGACAAGCCCATGCAAGATACAAAATATCAACAAAATCAAGGCATACAAAGAGAGCACCATCTTGAGACACCCACCGTAACCCAGTGTAGGCAGGCCTTATTAAAACCCCTTGGGAATAAAACCTCATGGGAAACTTCCCAAGGAGAAAAAAAGTACCTTGGTGAGTGACTCAAGTGGTGAGTGACTCAAGGCATGCCAAACTCTCACTACCACATGAACAACAATCATAGCGGCTTCCTTGATATGAAAGGTCACCCTTGCAATATCCCAAGTCTTCCCATCGAAGATCGCATTCCGCATTTTCCAAATGTGTGTGATTGCAGCCATAAGTGCAATTCTTTTTGCCATTTGCACTATGACTGAGCCCTTGGTCTGCCGACAAGCCCACTTTGATCACACTCTTTCTGATCTCCTTGAGATGCCAAGCCATTCCATGATCATGCCCCACATTGCCCACGTCTTGGAGCACTTAAAGAACAGATGGTCCGCTGATTCTTCGATTACCCCGCAAAGCTGGCAATTAGGGTCCAGTTCCTCCATAAAAAACAGTCTATCTCTAGTCGTGAGCCTCCCTCGGATAGCAAGCCAAGTGATGAACGAGTATTTGGGAGGGACAAAGTCCTTCCACACGTACTTTGCCCAAAACCGGCGCTCACCCATTGGCCGGAACCGATTAAGCTTCCTGAGCTCATTTAGTGGTAAACCATTTTGCCTACAGGTTGATTATCTCTTCCCTCGAGCACTTCTCTCGCATCTCGTCCAAGATGGACAAAATTTCTTGATCAGCGGTGAGTCATTCTTCTTATGTGGTTGCTAGACCCAAAGTGTTCTATTTTGGAGGTAGTGGCCATGAATCCAACGGATCCATAACGATTCCTTCTTCGAGTGGATGTCCCACAAAATCTTCGTGTGTACCGTTTTTCATCATGTGTTTTAGTTTTCTATTTTGATCCGTCTATTATTAATTGTCTTATTTCATTTTTACTACTACTATTTTAGTATGCATTTACACCAACTCAATTCTCTCCCACCTTATATTATAAAATATAAAAATATGATCTAAAATTAATAGGACAAATATTAAGGGACGAAGGAGATTTCATATTCATCCATATCTTAACGTCCCTACAAATTTCGTCAAAATGGTAAACTGCACATTACTGGGCATAAACCACTGAACCAAGCAGGGACGGAACTAAAAATACAAATGAGCCAGTGCTGATATATATATTATATATTAAAATTTAACATATATATATATACATATATTATATTCTTTTAATTCAATTTCTCATTCGGATAGATTTGTAATAAATCAAACCAAACCAAAAATTAATAATATGCAATCAAATTTAGAAAAAAACTGATACCCCTATTTTGTTCGGAATATGAAAACAACGATCATAAATGTTGAGAAATCAAAAATTAAGTTAGGTATTGGATTGAAATAGAGGTACTAGAATAAAAACTAATTTAATTGTTATAATTTTGTTATTTGATTTTTAATTTGATGTTATGCATCTATAATAGTAGTAAGTTATTCGAATAACTGTTTTTAATTTGATGTTAGATACCAATAGTGTAATTTAGGTGAATCCAATTAAATATAATAAGGCATTAATTAAATAAAGTCATTTAATTATTTTAACAAAATAAAGTAATTAATCTTAAATCCAATGTGGTTCATGATTTCAAATCATTTAATATTGGGTCATTTGACCAAATTAATCGAAAGTCAAAACCTATTTAAAAAGCCCAATTTATCAAAACCTAAAAACGTGTGCCGCATCATCTTCTTCCTCCATCTTCTTCCTCCCTTGGTAAGAGCATCTTCTGATACATAGGCCAGCAATCGGCCAGCCACTCTTTCTCCCTACCACGTCAGCAGCACTAAAAATCCATCTGCCACATCAGATTTAGGCCAACCATAGGCCAACCGTAATAAAAATAATTCAAAAAATACTACCGACTCCAATGGTTCGGCTAGCCGATCGGCCAGGGCGACGAATCGGCTAGCCAGTCTCTAGCCGACCATTGGAGATGCTCTAATAGTCTAGGAATGTCAATTGGGCTAACCCGCTCGGGTTCGGGCCAACCTATTCGGGTTGTCGGGCTATTTGGGCCCGAGTTATTCGGGTTGTGAATTTTTCGGGTTATACATTTTTGACACTAACTCTAACTCTTCGGGTTTCGAGCTAACCCACTGGCTATTCGGATTAAAAGTTGTCTTATTTGTTATTTTATATCCAATTCAATATTCTAACTTATAAAAAAAACAGATTGTAGTAAAGTGAAGTATTATCAAAGTGATCAAGAGAAGGAAAATAATAGTTATTGAAAATTAAAACAAAATACATAAATATATCGTTCAATTAGTAGCAAATGTGAATCTGAATACAATTAAATGACAATTAAATGAAAATCATGCATTTCAAAAGGAGTTAAATAATATTTTTAATTGTTTACCCAAAAAATAAATTCTAAGAAGTTAAAAAATATAGTATAGATAATAGTATGTCAAAAAATAAATTCTATGGAGTTTAATGTGATTATACGAGTACATATTATGATATTAATATACTTTATATTTCATTTAACCCTAACTTTTAATTTGAGAAAGAAGACACAATTACCATATATAGTTTCATATGCCATATATATTTCATATATATAAGTATATAAACTCAAAATTCGATAATATTTTTTTAAAATGCTCAACCCATGGCTAACCCGCAACCCACTCGGGCCAGCCCGCATAACCCCCCGACCCAAACAGGTCAACCCGTGTAGGCCGGTTATGTATTTGGGTTACAATTTTCCGGCGCTAACCCTATGATTTTATCGGGTTGTTTGGGTCGACCCGTGGGTTTCGGGCTAGATTGACATCCCTAGGTAATACTACCTCCGTCCCCTAAATTTGGACACAGTTTACCATTTCGGTCCGTCCCTGAAAATTTGGCACACTTCAATTTTACCATTTTTTGTACTGGACCCCATATTACACTAACTCATTCATACACACATTTTATTATAAAACTAATACTACTTTAAAAATAGGACTCACATTTCATTTCTTAACTCACTTTCTATTACTTTTCTTAAAACCCGTACCGAGTCAAAGTACGTTAAAATTTGGGGGATGGAGGTAGCAAGAGCTGCTCTATGTTCCTCTTTCTTCTACGCCGATACAGTTGTCTTTCTCTAATCTCAAAATACAACAAAAAATTACTACTACTAATATTTTATTGAGATAAGACGAAGCACTTATAAAGATTAAAATCAAAATGCACCAAAAATTCGTGAGCGTGACTAAGCTGCTTCAGCGGACCTCCAACCATCTCCGTGTCTACAGCGGCTCGACGCGTGTCGCCATGGTTGCACCACTTGCTCCTGTACAAAGTTTGGATTCCCGACGCGCAATCCGACTCAACCGCTGACACGCGCTACCATAATCTCGAATTCACGTGTCTCTATGGGATTGATTTTGTAAGTAGTTATTGATAGGATATTTACCTTATTTTCATTTACCCTGATTCCCTATTACTCCAAAAATAAGTTAAAATACCGATTCTTCCAATTTTGTCCGTTTCTCACGAATTATGTCACGCATGACATAATTATGCCAAGGTCATTTAATTTCTTACCTTTATAAAGCGTGAAATTGCATGTAGTGAAAAAAGTCGTTGCTAGTCACCGATAAAGATGGTACGCTAGTCGCGCTAACAATGAATGATAGTTAAAGAAGAACAAAAATGAACTCAAGAGTTGTGGCAGATATGTTGCACAATAGAATTAACAACAACTTAAAAAATTATACTCCTTTCGTCCATAAAAAATAAAGTACATTTATCATTTTTGGCCGTCCACAAAAAATAGAGCACATTCATTTATGAAAAATTTTCAACAAATAATAACCCTACATATTGTTCCACTATCACTACTTCTCACTTATTTTTTCTCCTTCTCTCTTACTTTTTCCCCCTCTCTTACTTTTATCAATTCTATATTAAAATCCGTGCCATACACCAATTGCTCTATTTTTTGTAGACGAAAAGAGTATATCGTTTTGATGAATATTTTAGGCTCTTGTAAGTCGACGATGGGATTGGTCGACCTCTGTGATCAACTTGAATATATGGTATTCTAAATCCATTGATCTTAATATTACTCCTTTTAGTTAAATTCCCGATAAATATATGACTATATGTGCTTTGAGCAACCTTAATATGATAATTGAGTTTTTTCAATTAAACCTTATGCACACTTTAAACATCCATGATAACTGGAACTTCTTTTTAATTACTACTCCATCCGTGTACCAATAGGAGTCTCATTCATTTGCGGCACAGATTTTAAAGAAATATTTAGTGAAATTTGAGTCTCACTTGTGTATATTAATTTTAAATGATATGTAAATAAAATAAGTTAGTGGAATATGTGATCCTATTACTATTTATGGTAAAAATGAAATGAGACACTTATTTGCGGACGGACTTAAAATGGAAAAAACAGAATTCCTATTCGCGGATGGAGGAAGTATATCTTATATTCTCCGCTAATGATTACAAACCTCTAATCGTACTAGTTACTGGAGTACTACTAATTTTTGTTCAGCTAAGTCTCTTTTCTTGTTTCAATGCGCGAATTAAGGATGTGTTTAGAGAAAACACAACGACGTGTTTGTTTTATTGATGACATGGGGACATGTTATGAGAGATATGAATAGTTATATGGGTGTGTTGTGTGGGCAAAAGATAAGTATAGTAATTATTATTTTTATATTAAATAATTCATTAATTTATAAATAAATATAAATTTATAGAGGTGCTTCTATATTTTTGTAAAAAATTTACAACTTATAACTTTTTTGAGTTTAATCGAACAAATATTCTAAAACAATACACGTTATGAATATATAACAAGATCGTTATACATTCATAACGTGGGTTGTATATCAGTATATGTATTGGTTAAGATTTATAAAGTTAAAATAAAATACTAGCACTAAGATACAAACAAATTAGTTTAGAAAAAGAGAAGAAACTGCTTTTCTTTCTATATTCAGCAACCAAAATCACTAGAGCCATCTAGGTGCATGTAGTTAGTCCATAAATATCTATCTCCATGCTCATGTACATTGCAATTGATTGCTTATATATCCATCCCATTTCCACCTCTCATCCTCAGAATAACTTCAACTGACCTTTGAAGTAGAAGATTTCTTTCACATTTCAATTTATACCATAGTTTTCATCCCATTGATCAAGGACCATTCACACACTCTTTCCCTCTCAAGTTGTGCTTTGTTCTTATCTTTATGAATAGTATTTAGATCCCTTCTCAAATAGCCCTCACCCACATATATTGCAACCCCAATTTTGCTTTTTTTTCCCCCTCTATAGTATCACTGCCCTTCTCTCCCTTTCTTATATTTTCCTCCAACTCATTAAAATTTTTATTTTTCAAGGAAACTCATCTTAGCAATGAATCAATGTGTACCGGGTTGGGATCTCGATGATAGTACCAAGATCAATGTACCTCAAGGCGTCCCTTCGTAAGCTTCGTATATTTTTTTTATCAATGAATAACAACAACAACAACAACAATAATAATATAAAAAATGTTCAATTAATTATTGCAGATTAGATTATGAAGTGGCGGAGCTAACATGGGAAAATGGGCAACTAGCCATGCATGGCCTCGGCGTGCCACGCGCCGGCGGCACGCTCGAGTCCATCGTCAGCCAAGCCACCTTCTGCCCGCCGCCGCCAAATCCCACCGCCGACGCCAAGGACCCGGCGCCGTGGTCCGAGCACCACCCCAACCCTGAAGCCAGAACCACGGACGCAATGGTGCCGTGCCCCAACGGCGTCCGTGGGGACGCCAGCAGGGCCGGGTGCTCGTCCACTGGCTCCCGCCGCGTTGTGCGCGCGGGCGCACGCAGCGTGGGCGAGAGCGCCACGTGCGGCGGGATGTCGGTTGACACATGGGAGAGGGAATTCCGTGGGCCCGGGTTCACGTCACCGACGGCGTCGATGATTTCGCCGGGAAACACTATCTCCGGCAATGACCGCGGCTGCGTTCCCCTTCACAGCAGCTCTCAGGTCAGAATACTTTTCTTTCCCTTTCCTTTTTTCTTGTAAATTACTTCTAATATTTAAAACTGATTTTTGCCAAAAGAGGACCTCACTTGCAATAAACATTTCCTTTTTTTCCAACAAAGAAAATGGACATAATTAGACAATATAATCAATCTTGTTTTGTATCGCACTAAAAACCTTGATGTTCAAGTTACGTTTTCATATTTTTTCATTTTGCTTCATCTAAAATTAGTTTCATTCCATTTATAGTAAATTTTTATATTTAATAGGTGGATCACATTCTCTGTTAACTATACTTCAATCATATTTTATGTTTGTCTCTCTATAATTATATCAATAAAGTCGTTGCTTCACTATTATTAGAATTGTTTGTAAGAACCAAAAATTGGCACGAAGTGAGAAGCATACATATATATATATAATATTTTGTGCAGAGAAACGCAGATGAGGAAGAGGGCAGAAGAAGAGACAGTGGAAAGTCTTCAGTTTGCACAAAAAGGAATAGGGCAGCCGCAATTCATAACCAATCCGAACGTGTACGTTTCTCTTCTCACACAATATAATTTTTTTTTATGCTTCTGTATTAAACTACAACCTTTTATTTCATACAAAAATTTTAAATAGGAAGTGAAGATAAAAGGTTTAATATACTGAATCAACGCAACTACACAAGTAGTATTAATATGGTTGAGTTATACTACAAGGTTATATATTGGCACACGACATTCATAACGTAGCATTCATTTCTTTATATACGATTTGTTTTATCAATCTTTTTGGCACCTCAGAAACGAAGAGACAAAATCAATCAAAAAATGAAGACGTTGCAAAAAATGGTCCCACATTCCAGCAAGGTATGCTGATATTCAAATTCATTAATTAATGATGTTGGTATAAAGAATACTATTCACGTCATTCACATCTATGTTTCACTCACTAAAGAGGGACGATCAATCATTTAAATCATCAGTACATGCAATTATTGGAAAAAAATTCATACTTTCTCTGTTTCACAATAGTAAGTATATCTTTTTATTTTGGCTCATCCCATAATTAATGAATATTATCTTTTTTTATTTTTGTTGTAAATAATAAATAGTAGCTATAGTTTTATTAACTTATTTCATTCGTACTATATTATAAATTTTTACGACTATATAAAAGTGAGGCTTATATTTTGCTAATATTTTCCATCCACTTTATTTTATAATTATTAAAAGTTTCACCAAGTCAAATGAGGCTCAAGGACGAAGTATTTGTTAAGAATTGGTGCATTTTGAACATTAATATTTTTCTTTGATTTTCTGTAGTTTGACCGGTCTTAAGAATAGATGCATTTTGGCTATTTCTTTATTAATGAGGCCTTCACCGCTTGGATACCCCGAAGGAACGCATTCAGTATTTATTGAGTGTGACCATTGTAGAATAATATACGGTACTAAAATAATATTAATAATAATAGTAATGATAATAATAAATGAACGAAATCCTTATGGCATGTTTGGTAGAAGTGATAACTCATCTAGGGATGAAATTTTATGAACAAAAATGACATTTTTGTTCATAAAATCTCATCCCTAGATGAGTTATCACCCCTACCAAACACCCCCTTAGATGAGAAATGAGGGCATTGATTGAATATTCGTCGCAATAACGCGCATTTAAAACCCTAAAGTAAAAAATTATTGAATTAATTTTGCCCAACATACAATAAATATATTTGACCCAATAGACCCCATCAGCTTGTACCACTTAATTAAAGCAGTGATACAACCATACATATACTAATGTATGTAAAAATATTTGATATCTTCCTGCAATTTTAATACAGCGAACTAATACTACAATTCTTAGTATTTAAATTGTGTGTGTTTTGATATTTCGTTTCTCAATCTCTGTCATACGAAATGTAATTAGAAATATAAGTGTGTGATAAACTAATCAATGATTAGATCATACTACATACTAAATGGTGAAATCAATCAATGATTAAAAGTGGTCCAATAATTTGACACGAATGTCAATTTTTACAATAACTATGAGAAGAATATAGTCCACAAACAAATCTTCATCCTCAGACAACTTGACACAGAGTCTGTCTATGTAGGGACTTTGGAAAATTACTTCCAACACATATCTACCCACATTCATATGCCTGTCTGCTGCTGTCGATCACTCATGTGAATGCCAATCAATTTAATTAATTAAATTTTCAATTAAATAAATTAATTCATGATTTGTTTCAGAATGACAAAGCATCAATGTTGGATGAGGTGATAGAGTACTTGAAGCAATTGCAAGCTCAAGTGCTGCAAGCTCAAGTGCTGCAAGCTCAAGTGCACATGATGAGTAGGATGAACATGAACATGAACATGCCATCCATGATGTTGCCACTAGCTTTGCAGCAGCAGCAGCTTCAGATGTCGATGATGGGATGCATGGGCATGGGGATGGGTGTCATGGACATGAACACTATCCCCCGCCCCGCGGTGCCATGGGACAATGGAGGGGACTGTTCGGCACCGCCTCAGCCGACTGCGGCCGCCGCCTCCGTCATGCCGGACCCTTTAGCAGCACTTCTTGCATGCCAAAATCAAGTGAGTGTTATTTGGGTTTTATAATAAACTAGTGTTATCACCCTTGCGATGCACGTACTAAATAATTTTCATGTGCTGATTACATATTATCATTAAATCAACATAAATGAGAAATAATGAAAATAATACTCCATACAGTAACACTATATTAGACTATTACAAATGTAAAATTAAATAAGTTGAAAATTTAAATAAAACATCTTGATTAAGTTGAAAATTTAAATAAAACATCTTGATTAGAACAATTTTGTATATTTACTACAATCGCGCTTTCACAACATCCATCATTCGAACAGTTTTGGGAATTATTATTATTATTATTATTATTATTATTATGAATGTATGTGTAATGTTTGATTTTATTTTGTATGCAGCCATTGACTATGGATGCTTATAGTAGGGTGGCAGCTATGTACCAGCAATTGCAGCAACAGTTACCTGGTTCAAAAAATTAAAAATGGGTTTTATGAAAGAGAACTATATATAGTTTTGATAATTTCATGTATGCGTTTGAGGGATTAATTTTTCCTCTGATTACTGCATAAATTTATGTTCTCCATTAACTGGAGCTTTTAGTAGAGTTTCGTGTTACTATGTGTATAATATAGAATAGTTCTTTTATTCTTTTTTCTGGACCTGGAATTCAGCGAATGTGACTCAATTTCAATGTCCATTTAATATAATAATACTTATTTAGTTCTTTTGTTCTATATATAATGGAGTATTAGAGTCCTGATAGTTACAGAATGCAAATTTTATTTTTATATTTTAATTTATTATAAAAAATAGAAATAAGTTAAATGAATGTGTGAATCACTTATGAAAATAGAAAAAAAATGAAATAAATATGGATACCCATTTTTGGCAAAATATTAGTAATACATTTTATGACGAACGGAGTATGATTGTTTCACATATACTCTGACATGACAACTTTCTCTTGATATTATTGTCAGTAAGTCTTATGCAATAAATAATATTTTTACTAGTATATTATTATTATTATTATTATTATAAATACTTATTACTCTATTACTATTATTATTTATATAGTATTACCATTGTTATTTATCATACTCCACGAGATTAAGTTTTTCAACAAAAAAGACTAGTTTAATTATTTTATTAAAAGAAGTAAACTAATGACTAATCTATTTCATCACCAATTCACCATCTCATTCTCGCGACCACCCTAAATTTCTAAGGTATCAATGAAATTGGGACACAAGTGATTAGAATTATGTAATTCCGTATGATCTCATGATTTAATTAATAATACTACTATTATATTTTACTGTGATGGTGCCTTTTTTTAATATATATATATTTTTTGTTTAGTTTTGTTTCCAAAATATCTCATTATTATATAATATTGTGATGGTGTTTCAAACTTCATTTTGATAGCCAATTTTTATTTTCTCAAAATATATCATGGGAAATAAATATGTTTGAATTTAGGCAGAAAAAGGAAATTGTTCCCAAATCAATTAGTCGCTCAACAGTTTTCTGTTCCCAACCAGTGACTGATTAACTTTGATGTAATTTCAGATTTAATTAAAATCGAATATCTCATGAGATGAATAAATATTCTAAGTGAAGAATCCATATGAGAAAAAGGATCTAGATGAAAAAAGAAATCCGAAAATGGACACAGAGGTTACATTTCCAATAAAAGTATGTGGTAGTATACAAAACCAAGCGTTTCCTTCATTTTCCAATAATTTATTTGGCTGCTATTGCAACTTGTACCATCAAATCGGTATCATCCTTTTTTGGGGTATATGCAAATATTAATTATTATGGTATCAACTCCAAAAGAAAGAATATTTTTATTGCGTTTTGTAAATGTGCACGTTTTTTTTTTTAAATTATAAAGACTAGCTAGCATCTTCGAACCTTTATAATTATAGCATTTCAATTTCAATTTTGCATTACTAAAATGACAACGCTTTAGTTATAAATTTCATACCCCCACATACTATTATGGCATATTATTTTAAAAAAAATTTATGTTAAGTGAGTTAAATAAATGAAGAACAAAGTAGGAAATGAAAAATGTAGAGAGATGGAGAGATACAAAAGTAAAATAAATGAGAAGAAATGTGTTGACTTTGATTAAAAGAAAAACGATCCACTATCATTAAATGTAAGGTATCAAAATGATAAAATGAGTCTTCTATTATGGAACGAAAGGAGTACAATTTTTGCTGAAAATTTAGAAAATGTTGTAATTGCAAATACAGAGTAAATGGTGATGTTGCCATGATAAAAAGTTGAAGCGTCTTATAATTAACAGTGTTAAAATTAAAGCTCGTTAGTACTGTACTCAGTTTTTTTTCCAAGAAAATGGCCCATATTTTACATTTTGGAAAGCACAGCTGGATCCAATCGGATCTCAAAATCGATCCATCAAATCCGACCCGACTTTATTGATTGATCCTGACCCGTCGTAACAACCGGGCAACTTCACTTGATTGAAAGTTAAGTGGGCTTAACCCATTTTATTACGGCCCATATAGATGACCCAGTATCGATTGGTTTTAATTATAGATATTATGAGAACAACTATTTTGTTGGCAAAGATTTTATTTTTGGGATATTGACACCTAATAACTAATATTGTAGAACTTTAAAAAAGTTGGAAATTTTTTCAAAATTTTGAAATTGACAAATAAAATCACGAATTTTACTTTGAGTTTGTTATTTTCCACCAAAGATAAAATTCCGACAATTAATTTTATTTTACGAATATTTTTTCGTAATTTCTCGACAACAACTTCGAGAGCTTTAAGTTTTCAATCCTTGAAGATAGTTTTTCTTGAAACACACCCTCTAAAATTGTTCTTCAATCTATTAATATAGCCAAAAATTTTTCATTGGTATGAAAAAAACAAACTCAGGGTAAAGTTCATGATATTAGATGTCAATCTCCCCCTTTTTTAAAATTTATTTTGAACTATATATATAAGTATAGGGTTGTGAACAATTGAGATTTTTTAGCAGAATTGAGATGCATTATTAGCCACTCATTTAATAGTGGTCCAGAATTTGCCACATGGAAAATATTTTTAGATTAATTAATTATGAAAGTGCAGAATGGTAATTTCATGATACATTTTATTCAATAAATACTAATTTTAATTTTTTAAACTTTTTTTTAAAAAATTTTAAATTTTTATTTAATTTTTTTTTTGTCAACTATGTGTACATGTCAACTACACACATATAATGCCAACTATGTGTACAATCCATCTCAACTACATATACAATTCATGTCAACTATACATATATAAAGTCAACTACATATACAATTCATGTCAGCTACACACATAAAGTCAACTACATTTACGATTCATGCCAGCTACACACATATAATGTCAACTACATATACAATTCATGTCAATTATACACATATAATGTCAACTATAAGTAGTTCACATTTGATGTGCATGATATTGACATTTGATTTGTAGGCTATTGACGGTAATATCTTCAGTTGACATAATCTATTTGCAGTTGACATTTCAAAAATATTATGGATGAGTGACTGAAAATGTATCTTAATTCTCAATTAAGCTAAAAAATCTCAATCTTGCGTATTCATATAAGTATATGACCTTTGTTACATCGTCTTTGTTCATGCTTGTTGATTATTCTCGCGAATCAACTAATGATCATCGTCTTTATAATTTATCATCTCATTGACAAGCTAATCAAATCAAACTCCAATTTTATCGTTTTTATACATTATTTTGGATCAAATCCTCACATTTTTTTGGGTACCTTCCCCAAAAGGCTTTGGAATTGGGATAATACTTATTCATCAAACCAACACCACAAAGGCTTTGGAATTGGGATAATACTTATTCATCAAACCAACACCACAAGACTGACCATAGAGAATCAAGGGGGAATGTGCATAACAATCGATCCATACTTGCTCTAAATACCACTGTAAGGGTTCATTGATACTTACTCGAACTCCACATTAATATAATATCAACACTCTGAATTAAACTTTCATAAAACTTTTTTAAGCACTTCCCAAAAAAAGTCTCATACTAATAAATTGGAGTAACACTTAAAAATTACTTATTCACTTATACTATCAACATTCTGAATTAAACTTTCATAAAAAAATTTTAAGCACTTCCCAAAAAAAGTCTCATACTAATAAATTGGAGTAACACTTAAAAATTACTTATTCACTGATGTAAAATGTTTTGTACCCACTAGATATATGTATAGTTAAAGTTGCAAAAAAATGTTTATGCATTACTAAATCATATTGAGGGCATTTTTAGATAGCACACAAGTTATTTCTAGATAGTTATAATTCACACAAGAGACGTAAGATCCTATGAACTAAAACAATCCTTAAATGACCTTCGTATCCGTATGAACTAAAAAGCTCTAAAAATCATATTATAAAAAGATAATCTTTGTACAATTGATTATGCATTAGAATATAGTTAAATTTCTTTTTATCATAGTATGATATATATAAATAAACAACATCACAAATATATATGTATAAAATTACATGTAGTCTCTAGTACTATATTTTTATAATTACAGTTGCCATAATAGTAAATATTAATATGTACAAATAAACAACATCATAAATATTTTTATAAATATTCATAGTAGATTCCTCGAGGATAAATGTTTGTAGACACTAGACAACTCTCATATCACCCATGACGATTATATTTATATCAAAGGACACAATATTATCAATTTGGGAAGAATAATCCATAACCGACACTCTAGAGTGTGCGTACGTGCAAGTGCAATGAATGGTGGATGAAAATAATAAATATAATATGTAAAACTATTTGTTTCAAATATCTATATAGGGTTCCAATTGAATAAAATTTGTTGACTGGGAATGAAATTAAATGTAGGGGCCAAAATTAAAAGTAAACACACACAGACACAGGCTGTATATATATTGATGATTATACTATTATATAATATGTATATGGGACCTATAGTTTTCACGTCTACATTGTGCTGGTGCTCATGATATTGTACAAAATCGTACTTGATTGAATATCAGATCTTAAATTATTCAGTTCTATTATATAGTTGTCGATTCTCATGTACCATCACCATCTCTGATATTTTATTTGAGTGAAATGTTAATTATAATATTATCATTTCCAATTGTTACCACCATTCATTTATCATAATTAGCATAGTAATCAGTTGTGCACGAATCAAATAATGTAGATATATATAAGAGCATCACAAAAGTACTATAGTAATGATTCAAAATTCTAGGAGTACAAAATTAGTCTTAAAAGCTCACTAATTTTTAGAAGCAAACTTTTGTTTACATCTAAATTTACAATGCATCAATATCAATTAAGATTTATTAATTACTATTATATGATTTAAATTGCTAATATCTTTTGCGAAGCTCATTTTGCATCTAAATTGACAATGCATCAAATATTGATGGGTGAAAATTTGGGTATTGCACGTGTAATATTGTACTGCACCTGTTGAAATTAAATTTGACACAAATCTCAAGACATAAGTCTACTTTATTTTAAATGTTCCGTGGACCCAATCTCTGACCTAACACTCTCACTTATTATAATAGTACTATCATTTTCATTTTTTTGCACAAACTCTAACCTTCGACCCACTGTCGGCGGCCCTTAACTATACTTTGTTATTAATATTAGTGCTTAATTAATTAAGCCTACTCAATTATATTCTCCCATGTGAGAGTCAACTTAACTTACATCAATTGTTGGTAGGAGTACATAATTTTATTTTACTACTATTATTTTTTCCATTCACTTGGAAGTTAGAAGACTCACAAGGTTTATGTGTTCTAAAACGAGTTTGTCACTTATAAAGGGAATTGTGATTCATAAAGTGAGAAGAGTACATTTTTGTATTTTATTATGAAATAATTGATTTTTTTCACTCTTTTATTAACCATATAGAAATGCCATCAAATTGCATACCCTCCATCCAAAAATAGGATTATTTCATTTTTATCACTCGTTTTAGGAAAATAATAATAAATAGTTAAAATAAATAGAAAGAAAAGCAAGAGAGAATAATATAGACACATATTACTATCATTTTTAAAAGCAAGTACATATAATTATCTCTTACTTTTATTTCTATCTACTTTAACTATTTATTATTATCATTTTTTTAAAATGAGGGATAAAAATGAAATAATCATATTTTCGTGGACGGAAGGAGTTACTACTATCATTTTTAAAAATTTTAATGTGAAGATCCAAAGTGGTAATATTCTAGCTCGAAAGAGAAAATCTATCATAAATGAATACAACAATTTACAAATCCCCACAACACAGACACAGTACTAATTAATTCACTATACCGTCCCTGGATGCATCTAGATATATTTCATAAATCAATTAAATAGAATAAAACTAGTATAAAATGATGGAGCATTTATTTAAATCAAGAAGCACAGCTGTTGTGTCTGCACAATTAGGAGGCAAAATATCTTACAATTTGATATTCTCCACCCTTTCCACCCACCTTCCAAAATAACCCCATCTCCCAATTAAATCACTGTTTAATTCACAAAAACAAGAAACTACTTGTCCCTTTCCCTATCAAATGTACATATAAATAAACCCCTCTTAACCAAAAACCTCACACATTCATTCCACCACTTAAATTAAAACCATGGCCCTAATATCACCAAGAACATTGAGACATGATCTCTACTCATACTCCTACCAAGAACACTCAAAAACCCCATCAGTCATCTCCGTCCTCGCCTCGTTAATCGAGAGAACCCTAGCCAGGAACGCCAGAGTCAAAACCAAAACCAAAACCAAAACCAGTGTTTTCGATTGCATTGAAACGCCAGACATGACCGTGCAATCCTATCTCGAGAGAATATTCCGTTACACCAAGGCGGGCCCCTCCGTTTACGTGGTGGCCTACATCTACATCGACCGATTGTGCCACCTCCACCCGGACTTCCGCCTCGGCCCTGCCAATGTGCACCGCCTCCTCATCACCACCATCATGCTCGCATCCAAATATGTCGAGGATAAGTAAGTCAATAATCAATCAATCTTCATCAAATTAACCACATTTTTTTGTGAATTATTTTTTTCTAATTAAAACTAAATGGTTGTGTTTTTTTGTGTAGGAATTATAGAAATTCATACTTTGCTAGGGTTGGTGGGTTAACAACGGAGCAAATGAATAAATTGGAGGTTGAATTTCTGTTTATGATGAAGTTCAAAATGCACGTGAATGTGAGTGTTTATGAGAGCTATTGCAGCCATCTAGAGAGAGAAGTGAGCAGCGGAGGAGGCTATCAGATTGAGAGAACTTTGAGGTGTGCGATTGAGATTAAATCTAAGCAGAGATTTAACAGTAAAAATAATGATAATGATCATCGTCTTTTCCTCTGATTTTCATTTTTTTTCTCGATGCCAAAATGTATAGAAATTTATATATATAATGGAAAATCATTTTTTTTTCTGGGCCTTGATTAGTTATAATGTTTAATATCTGACCAAATTGCATATAAAACATGGCTTGGATTTTCGGATCCGATGGGTTTTCTTGTACTATGAAAATTGAATTTTATTTAATTTATTGTACTATAATTTTATAACTATGATTTTTTGGATTTTGGATCGGTTCCTGTCTAGTTATAATTTTTTTAATATCCAGAGTTTGAATTTATTGTCTAAAAGTTCGAATCTTCGGATCGATTCCGATCTGGCAAAAATATATTCCAAAGTTCGAATGAGTGTAGAATTTTAATTCACAAAAATAACGTGGACTTTAGGCAAATCTATAGAATTCTATTGGTTTGTAAAATAATTGCAACTGAAAAAAAACAAATATTATGCTCTTTATACCGACAAAATAGTACTAATAAAAGGTGATTTTCGTGACATGAATGAGTATAATTAGTCCACTATACTCAAGTTATTGTATTTTTTGATATTTCAATTATAGTGATACATTTTAAAAATAAAAAAATAATATTTTTATATTTTATTAAATTTTTAAATTTATTTTCTATCTGTTTAATTGTACTACTACTAAATACTAACACTACATAATTTCTGATATAAAAAAAATGTGTTCTACTTAGAATTGGGGAGTAATTAGGGGTGGCAAAATGGGTAGCGGATAATGAGTAATTCCCATCTCGACCCGCTATCTGCCGGGTATCGGGTACCCGATACCCGACGATAACGGGAAATGGGGCGGGATCGGGTAGTGTATTTTAGAGTTTTGCGGGTAGCGGGTATACCCACTACCCGTTAGTCCCGTTAATACCCGTTATTATTAGTATCAGAGCCATATATCATTTTTAATACTCCATCCATTCCATATTAATAGAGGCGTTTCAAATAGTTAAATTAGAGAAAAAATAAATAGTTAAATAACAATAGCCATATACACATTCATTTTGAAAAATTAAAAATAAATAGTTAGAATGGAGAAAAAATAAAGTAAGAGAGATGATAATGTAGAGAAGAGTATTTATATTATTATAGCAAAAATACATTCTAATGCTCACACCTGAATAAATGCGCGTAGAATTTTAATTCACAAGAATAACGTTGATTTCAGGCGAATTATACAACTCATTGGTTTGTAAAATAATTGCGGCGTAAAAACTAAAAAGCAAATTATCATTGCCTTTTGTAGTGACAAATAATAGTGATTAAAGGTTATTCCGTGACATGCATGCTTATACCTTTCCACACTTAAATTAATAGTAGTAATTTTTTTTTCTTTTTGAATATCTAAGATTCGCACTTAATGTGGCATATTTTAAAAAATAAAAATAATATACTCTTTACTCATAAATTATTAGAAATGCACAATAATAACACTACACGATATCTTGTGTCAAAAAAATATTCACCTTTAGACTAAGGAAAGTTCCTTTTAGTAATTTGCCTCATATCATTCCCATCCGTGCTCTTAGTGGGTCCGGACCCATTTTTACTTCTTGTCCCTAGCTAAGAGCACACCACCCACATCCATCCTCTTAGCTAAGGGCAAGCTCAAGGGTCCCACCATTCTATTATTCAATCTGAATAAAAACATTTCAACAATATTAAAATGCATTAAAAATACTCGAAATACTATTACAAATTACAAAAATAATTAAAAATTACATAATTAAAATCCTAAAAATTAAAAACTATATAATTAAAATTTACACAATTAAAATCCTAAAAATTAAAAATTACACAATTAAAATCAATAAAATTAAAAAAACGCACTACTCGTTGCCGAATTTCGCCCAAATGTGATGGACACCTTCTTTTTGTAGCTCGGTGTGGGCTCTTGTATCGCGCATTGTGTGTCTTCTTTCGATCCTCTCGTTCACCGTCGTATGCACACCTCGGCGTGGGGAGACCTCGCGGTTGAGCTTCCGGCTTCATCCTCGTCGTAAAAGTTAGCCGCCATCGGTCCTTCGTCAGCTATAATCATGTTGTGCAAGATAATACACGTGTACATGATGTCGGCGATATTCTTAACGTACCAAAGCCGAGAAGGGGACTTCACAATGTTGAATCGGCCTTGAAGGACACCAAAAGCTCTTTCGACGTCTTTTCGAGCAGACTCTTGACACTGCGCAAAAAGAATCCGTCTTTGCTCTTGTGGATTGCTGAACGACTTCACGAAAGTCGACCACCTTGGGTAGATACCATCGGCGAGATAGTAACCTATGTGGTATGCATTTCCGTTTACGGTGAAGTCGATCGCCGGTGCTACACCATTCAAAACATCATCGAAGAGTGGTGAAGAATATAACACGTTCAAGTCGTTGTTGGATCCGGCAACACCGAAATATGCATGCCAAATCCATAGGCGGTAGTCGGCGACCGCTTCAAGGATAAGCGTTGGGCCGCCACCTTTGTGGCCGCTTAAGTGTTGCTCCCTCCAAGCAGTCGGGCAATTCTTCCACTTCCAATGTATGCAGTCAATGCTGCCTAGCATACCGGGAAAACCGTGGAGTGTTTCGTGAAGACGAAGCAACCTTTGACAATCGTCGGTGGTGGGTGCCCGAAGGAATTTCTCGCCGAAAGCAGAACGAACGCCGTCGCAAAAACTCTTGAGGCATAGGATTCCAGTTGACTCACCGACATGCAAATACTTGTCGAAGAGGTCAGCCGT
Organism: Salvia hispanica; assembly: GCF_023119035.1. Taxonomy (NCBI): domain Eukaryota; kingdom Viridiplantae; phylum Streptophyta; class Magnoliopsida; order Lamiales; family Lamiaceae; genus Salvia; species Salvia hispanica. The sequence goes on along the minus strand of NC_062968.1, from coordinate 53,344,422 downwards.
TTGTCCAGTAGCAAGTTGTCGGATGGCACAAGTACACTTTTGCAACGCTTTGAGACTTTGCCGACCGGTTGCGTCTGCACCTTCTTGAAAGTATTCAACGCGGGTGGACAATGTGTTGACAATACGCATAAACAATCGTTTTGACATGCGAAAACGGCGCCGAAAGTAATCTTCTGGATACCGCGGCTGGTCGGAAAAATAGTCGGCAACGAGCCTTTCATGGGCTCCCTCTCGATCACGAGGGATGTAGCGACGTTTTGCTCTAGTTGGTTGAGGAGGAGGGGCGGGGCGGCAACATAGGCTTCATAGGCAGCACGATATTGTTCATAATATTCTTGTTATTCGCGCTCCGCTTCCGCAATGAGATTGGTGAAATCCATTTTTGAACTTTTTAGAGAGAGTTTGGGTGAGAGAGGAAGATGTAGATGATGTGAAAAGTGGATGATGAATGTGTGTATTTATAGATGATTTTGGGATAAAAAAAATAAAAAAAATCACAAACATCCAAAAAAAAGTCCATAAACGGTTCTATTTTTTGGGAATCTAAAAATATTTTTTTTTATTTTTTGGTATTATTTTGAATTATTTATGAATTTTAAAAATAAAAAATAAAAAAACGAATTTGCCAACGGCTATGCCGTTGGCCAATCAGGACGTGCCACGTATGGCTGTTCAGCGGCATGGACGTGCTCTTAGCTAAGAGCAGCGCCGTGCCGCTGGCACGGACGAACGAGCTTCAGCGGCGGACGAACGAGCTCTGTCCAGCAGCACGGATGGACAGGGCAATGGACGAGCAACGCTGCGGATGCTCTCATTACCTTTCTACATTAATCCTTTCTTTGACAACTTGCAATCTGACATCTATTTGGACGCACATTCAATATGTTACTTCCTGAGAAAATGATAATACTACTATTTTTATTTAAATTTGTTATTTTTTACAAATTTAACTTTTTGGGTAATGTACTTGCTCATGAGTCCATGACACAGATAAGATGTGCAAGTGTTTGTTTTGCTACTAATTTCTAATCAAGTTAGAGCCTTTCAATAATTGTTTGACATTGGAAAGTTTAATTGTGGTAAAGCATTAACTAATTAGAGAAAACATAACCCTGAACGATAGAAGACAAATCGAGCCGAAAAATAGATTACAAGATAGTATATCTTTAATAAAACAAAATAATAGGAGTAAATTATTACGAGATTGAGGAAATTTTGTTTTTATATTGCTTTGCGAATTCTTAACAACAAATCCAATTATTGAGATGTATGTAAAATAATTAAGATTTGCTTGCAACAAGGAAATCAATTGTCACCCTCAACTCTGTCTCCATCCCATCATGGCATCATATTATTCAATGTTTTAGCACTCTTAATCATTACTACATTCTTTGTTTAATCAACGGACATCTCAGCTTGCCACACTTTGAGTACAATCTAGGAATAAACAATATATTCCCCTAAAATTAGTGTAAACTTCTAAACTTTTGTCTTCTTTCATGTTTGAAATCATATTGTTGTCATGTATGAAACATTCACCAACACTTGAATTAAAAAGTCACATTCATTATGCATATATATACTTACATATTATGTCTGCAGCTAATTAGTTAAGGTTTGCAAGGATAAAGTTGTGTAGAAAACTACTCCATTTGTCCGCGAAAATGAGTCCCAGTTCGCTTTTACCATAAATGGTAATAGGGACTCACATTTCACTAACTCATTTAACTTACATTTTATTTAAAACTAATATATACAAGTGAGACTTATATTCCACTAACTTTTATTTGTTCACTTTTCTTAACATTTCTTAAATCCGTGTCGCCAAGAAATGAGACTCTTAATAGCGGACGGATTGAGTATATGCTACTACGGTGTAGATAGGGTGCATGTGTTGATAATTTTGTCAATTTTTTAAAGCATGTTAACCAACCTGAATTTAGATGGACTGGCTATATATTAATCAACCATTTTTGTGTTGGTTATTGTGGACTTCTTGTAACTTCAGCGTAATTCCACACCACAAGCCCATGGTTTTAATGGACGTTTATTACTGGAGATAAGCCCATTACAAAAGTTATAGAGTTCAATCAAATTTTATAACAAAACTAGTCCAACAATAGTACTAGTACTCCAGTATCATATTTACATCTAAACAAATTTTATTACAGCCTTATAATAGTAGCATATATATAGGGAGAGCATAAAAAAATATTTTGTAAATATTCATGAAAATAACTTAAATACAAAAGGTTATGTGGCAATTTTGCTGTTACGTAGAATAAAAAAACCACAGATAATATAAAGTGTAGAATTTATTTTTGAACAAATCAAAGTTTAGTAAATACCTTGATTCAAATATCATGACTTGACATTACAAAAACTCGCAATTTCGTGACGGAATTATCTGTCACTAATCCGCAAAATTTAGGCACTTAACAAATTTAGTGACAACTTAAGTATCAACATATCCGTCAATACAGAGTTTGTTAGTAAAAAATATTAGTGACGGATCCGTCACTAAAGTTACAATGACGGAAATCAAAGGAGGCTGTCATGGTAAATTCGGATTAGTGACTGACTATTCTGTCATCGATTAGTAACTGATGCTTTTCAATCACTTATCTGTCACTACTTCTTGAAATTTCCACAACTATCACTAATTCCGTCACTAATTTGTGGTTTTTTAGTGTGATAACCATTTATGAAATTAACATATGTTTGTTGTATTGTATCTTAAGTAAGAAATGCAGTAAAAAAATATTGCGGAACTCATAAACAACACTAGCAACAATAACAAGTATTAGCTTAGAACTAACCCTAGCTACTTACTCTCTCCCATAATCATCGACATCGGCCACGATGATTGTGACAAGAAAAATGGCAGCAATCGGAACAACACTAGCAACAATAACAAGAAAATGAATCAGATGGGAACGAACCCTAATTGCTTTAGTCGCATCAAGAGCTACAGAAACTACGACAAAGAGTTTTTATCATGGAAATCCTTCCTTAAGCACAACAACGATTGATCGGGGGAGAAAGCGGGGTTGGTTGATCCTCCTCGCCAGGTGCCTCATGCAGCTAGCGAACGTAGTGGTGGGTCCAGAGCCGGAGGAGTCATGCACCTCCACCAATAAGGAGAAGACATCATGGACTGGGGGCGTGTTTGAATACAAAACATGTTGTATAATTTCCACCTTTGGGTAACCATACAACCAGCCACAAAAAGATAAAGGTTGTTTTGCCGCCAAGCAATACGAACAAGCCAACAAATGATAACTCTATAATCGCTCGTCGAGCGACAAGGAGGAAGGCCAAGGTTCACGGCTGCATCTTCAACTCCGAAAATGCCCTTGGCAAACACAAGCGATGCTACGGATCATCTCCAACTCATTGTTGAGATGCAATTCCAAGTTTACCGTCATCATTTATCATCATAAGCCTCCGAGCGGGGATGCCTTGCAAAATGAAATGTTATCAATTATGAAATTTTTAGGCAAATGAGTATTTAATACAGTATTTTCGAACAAAATAAAATTTGATACAATGCATTTTTGTTTCAGAAATAAACTAAATTATCTTATTAAATATATATATATTTTTTCCTGTGTAGATGTCATAAACTAAATACTACTACTAGTTTTTATATGGCTATGTTATAAGATAAAATATTGGTGATTTCAACTGAATTTTAATTTTCCATTTAATTCGCATTATAGCACACATATATGTAGATGTTATAGAACTTCCAATCTATTTCCTTTTTTTCTATAATATTCTACTCTTATCTTTTATATTCCATGTATTTCTAAATATTTTTTGTTATAAAGTATCCTTACTTCTAGACTCTAGTTCTAGTTACCTAGGGATGTCAATTCAACCCGAAATCCGTGGGCCATCCCGAACAACCCGGTAATATGAGCGAGTTAGGGCTGTAACTTTATTACCTGAATACAAAACGGGCTAAACGGGTTGGCCCTAATGGATTGGCGGATTAAACGGGTTGGCCCGAACGGGTTGCGGGTCGGCCCATCGTTGTGAGTTTTAATTATAAAATACTCCCTCCGTCCACAAACAATAGATCTATTGTTGTTCGGCACGAGTTTTAATGTAGAATTGGTAAAGTAAGAGAGAGGAGAAGAAAAAGTAGGTAAAGTAAGAGAGATAGGGAGAAAAAGTGAGAAAAGTATGAGAGATAAACTTTCCGTTTTTAAAAAGTGATCTATTTTTTGTGGACGTCCCAAAATGGCAAAAGTGATCTATTTTTTTTGGACGGGAGTATTAAATTTTGGGGATTTTTTATATTTTTGAATCCTCAATCTTCATTCTACACAATCATTAGTCTTATTCAATCTTCATTCTACACTTTTCCACTCGATCTCACAATATCAACTTTCAAGTTCCATCTCAACTCATTATTGCACCGTCTCATCATCTGCTACTAGTGTCTTACCACCTCCAAAGCCAATCAAGACAAAAGTAAGAACTAACCTATCAAAATCTTAATATATTTATCATTTTAATAATGATTCATGTAAGATATGATTTTTAATTTTCATAAAGAATTAGTTACGAACAATGCTATAATAATAACACGAACACAAGCTTTAATTTATATTGTAGTTGATCAAGATGAAAGGCTTATTTTCAAGTATTATTGAAGGAAACTATGAAAATTTGAAGGTTTTATATGATTCGAAACTAAAAAGAAAAAAGTATCTAAAATTTAAAATCATTTTATAGAAGAAAATTTTGATACAAGAGATTATTTTCGAAAGTTATTAGGCCCGAATAGCCAGATGGGTTAGCCCAAAACCCGACGGGTTAGGGTTAGGGTTGAAAAATTATGACCCGAAAAATCCATAACCCGAATGGCCCACACTCAAATAGCCCGACGACCCGAGTGGGTTGGCCCGAACCCGAATGGGTTAGCCCGATTGACATCCCTATAGTTACCTACAAAATAGCTTGTATATATTTTACTTTAAAATACAAAAATCAAATTTACATTTATAAGAACGTATGCAACAAATGCCATTCTACCCGTTTAGCCATAATGTGGTATTGAATGAATGCGTTGTGGGTGGATTTAGCGCCACTCCACCACGCGAGAGCTTGCTAGACAACTATTCACCTTAAAATTAATTAGAATTGTAATAGAAAATCAGTATAAAATAAAAATGTGGTGTGCATCATTGGTTAAGGAATGCATGGAGGGTTGGGTTAATTTTATAAATAGTTGTTTATCAAATTATGGTGATTGTATTAAATTAGTTATTAAAGTTTGATTTGTTTCAAAATAAGTTATGGTGATTGTATTAAATTAGTTATTAAAGTTTGATTTGTTTCAAAATAAGTTACGTGTATATTTTATACTACATCTGTCCCTGAAAATTTGATACAGTTTACTATTTCGGTCCGTCCCTGAAAATTTGATACACTTCACTTTTACCATTTTGATAGTGGACTCCATATTCTACTAACTCATTCCTACTCACATTTTATTATAAAACTAATACTTTAAAAGTAGGACCCACATCCCACCAACTTTTTCAACTCACTTTCCATTACATTTCTTAAAACCCGTGTCGGATCAAAGTGTAACAAATTTTGGGGGACTCGGAGGTAGTACTTTATATTACTGATGGTGTAATTAATTTTTTTTATAGATAATTTTACTCTCAATTAAAATGCACTAAACCTTTTCTATTTATCGGCTATATTTGTTGTTTGCGTCAATGTAACAGGCCAGTGAATTGCTAGCCCATTAAAATTAGATGTGTTGGCCCAGTTAAATAACCATTTTTTTAAAAAAAATCTGTAGAAGAGTCAAATGCTCCAATAAAGTTATAGTTAATTATATTTTGGAGTGCACTTTCTGTTTGTATATGTCTATATTTATTTTTCAATGAGGTTTTTTGAATTCAAACCCTACCATGAGTACTGATAAAACTGGATCCATTTACAGTCATGCTCAATGAATTGGGCTCAGAGTAATGGGTCAAAGGTTGATATTGGCCCAATAAGTAACTAATGAAGAACTTATAGTGCATCAAGATAAAAAAAAAAAAAAAGAAATTATTGAACTTAGTGAATACAAGTTTCCAATAAATGATTTATGTATTGTTTTCTGGTAAATGATTTATGATACTGATCATGATTGATTTTCACGAGAATTCTTTTACAATGCTATCACAATTGTATTTATAACAACTATAAACCATATAAATCAGAGTAGTTGGGCATTAGTATATATCATTCAAAATTAATAAGATTGATCGAGAAGATTAGCAACCAATTGGTATGCTGTGGTAGGTCAATATATTGAATTATGAATATATATATGTTTCCTATGAAGGGCGAACTAGAGAATAAATTGTCAAGATGGATAAATATTGTCAACCAAGATTAATGAGTAGACTATCCACTTCCTCTTCATAGAATTTATGGATACTGCCCAACTGTGGAAATATCTCGTTGACTTATTTTATTTTATCCACGTGTCTGTATATTCCTGTATAATTGAGTCGTATTCTTTTTTAACTATTTAATCATAGTTGAGTTATTTCATGAAAAAATTCAGCATACTTAATCTCGTTACTTTTTTTTTCATATCTAAATTATTTTAATACATATTTTATTTTCACACCATTTAACCCACTAAACATTTATTCATTAATTCTAGTATAATAGAGACGAATTGAAGTTGGAATCTAATCCCCACTTCAAATATGCATTACTGCGTGGGTTAGGTTAATATACTCAATAGCCATTAGAAATTGTAATGAATAGTTGACCCTTAAAATAGAAAGACATTATTATGAAAATTTTCTTATAAATACTTAATGACAACATACATTTCCACAGGTTTGGATACCTCTCATGAAGAGAGATAACTGTAATTCAATATTAAAAAAAAAAAATCAACTTTGTATAGATTGAAATACAGATATATATGCTGCCATTTTAATTTTTTAGTAGCTTTAGTCATTTTGTTAATTTATTAATATAATGATTAGTCTTAGGTGTTAAATACGAGCCTAAGAGAATTTATTATAAACTGTAAGGATGGGAATATTTATTAATTTAAAATAAGAGAAAGATAATTAAACAACCAATCACGATGATTTGGAATATCCAACAAGGAGCACAGTAATTAATTAGATAAAATATGCTACGATTTATTTTATAATAACTTCTTCCTTAAAAAGAAAAGAGCAAAAGTCATTTGTTTAAAGCAGTGTGTCACTAAAATCTTGAGGAATATGTTCGCAAAAGGAACCTTCATGAATTTTGACAATTTGTATCCACTATCCAGTTTATCACGCTGCTGATCCACACTTTCACAAGCATTAAATTTTACTTATTATTTTTAATTTTGTTTAACATAAATTAAAATGGTAGATTTTCCTACAAATCTCATCTTTATTTCTCACAATATTACAGAAATAAAACAAATTAAAAGCCCTTTGCGGGCTATTTTTTCTCTAGGAGTACTCTTTTGTTATTTGAAATTCAAATCCTATTGGGCTACAAATTACAACCCATCAAAATATTTCAATGCAAGTATTAACTTTACCACAAAACTATCATATTGTTTTAAGTATACTAAAAGTAATTTCGATGAAAACTAGGCATGGAAGCGTAATTAAGAACCTAATTAACTAAGCACATGGTGTGACTGAAGATTTTACACTACTAAATTCAAGCCCCCACCTCTCAATTAAAAATGCCATAAATTTACCCTCGGAAAAAAAAATCATGTAAATATATTATGTAAATTCAACATAATAAGATTCATAAATATAAATCATGTAACTGAAAAATAATTAATTATATTAAAAAACTCGGAGTGATGTGATCTATTTATCTCTAATTAGGTCCACCATTTTCCCTAACAAAAAGGCAATTACTTTCCTACAAAGCTCCGTTCTCAAAGGATTATTTCCACACCCTCTCCCACCAGTAATTTCAACCTCAACGATCCAAAAATAAAGCCAAATCGCCTCTAAATAAGAGCAACTATTCATTGCCACAAATTTCCCTAATATTAATTAATTATTCGATTAAATGCGTAATCCTACTTTTGGCCAAGTGGGCATGCCAAAACTAAATGCACTTAATTTTTGCCCCTCCCACACCCACTCAAATCGTGACACATCTAATTTTAGGCTAATCACAATGAAATTCTAATAAAGTCAAGTTTTTCACTACAAAATAAAAATAAAAATATTAAATATTAGAAACAGAACGAGATGCTCTTTATGTTCGTGCGTTGAGTCAACTATCATTATTTCTGGAAAAAGCTAAAAAATTTCAGGCAGTTTGCTTGACTTGCATAAAAGCAAATTATATTAAATTAAATACCATCGTAACCTCCATCGAGTTCCGAGAATGCCCTCGTAAGTTCCGAAAAATCAAGGGCACTTAAGGAAAAAAGTAAATAAAGATGGATTTAGGGGAATTTAATGCAAAGGTTACATGTTTGTGAAATGAAAATCCTCTTTTTATTAGAGTTTTGGGTTTGTAATTAATTGTGCTTGCCGTTTCAAATAAAAATATACTGTAATATTTATTTCTATAATTTTGCTTTATATTTAGTCACAGAGATATTTGAGGTGTATATATTCCCTGGGTGGAAGAATGCTTGTCACCTACTCTTTTTAGCTTCCACACTCTCTGTACTTGAAATTTCACAGAGCAAAAGCAAAACTATCCCAACTCCATTAACACACACAAACACGCTCACTGCGTGACAGAAGAATTCCATCGGAATTCTTCTGTGATGGATAAGAGGCACAGATGCAAGCTCTGTTACAGAAGCTTCGCGAACGGGAGAGCCCTAGGCGGCCACATGAGATCTCACATGATGAAGTTTTACGCAGAGGGGAAGGATTTGGAGCAGGAGAGTGGGGAAATCGAGCATGATTTTCAATCGTCGTCGTCTCCGTCGACTCCGTCTTCGTCTTCGGCTTCCTCCGATGAGGAGAGCGAGGAAGGGCTAATGTCGAGCTACGTGCTGAGAGATAAGCGTAAAAACGCCGCAATCGCGGCGGATCGTGGCGATTTCGCGGTGGTGGACGGCGAGAGCGAGACGGAGTCGTCGAAAATCTGGAGGAGGTCGAAGCGCGTGAGGGAATCGAGAGCGTCTGATTTCGATTTGGAGCAGTCGTCGCCGTTGAGCTCGATCTCCGATACGACGCCGGAGGAGCACGTCGCGCACTGCCTGATGATGCTTTCTAGAGACACGTGGCGGCAGAGGATTGGCAGGGGATACGAAGGAGACGAGGAGGAGGAATCGAAGAAAATGGCGATGAAGAGTAAAATCAGAGGGAGATACAGGTGCGAGGAATGCAACAAGCTGTTCCGATCCTATCAGGCGCTCGGCGGCCACAGAGCCAGCCACAAAAAAATCAAATCCGCCGCCACCGCACCGCCGCCGCCGCCGGAGAAGAGCGGCGGGGTTAAGATACACCAGTGCCCCTTCTGCGACAGGATTTTCTCGTCGGGGCAGGCACTTGGCGGCCACAAGCGATCGCACTTCATCGGCGCGGCGGCGATTTCGACGAATCGCAGCTCGATTGAGAAGAACTCGTCGAGAATTTCTCAAGTTTTGAGCATAGATCTGAATCTCCCGGCGCCGGCCGACGATGAGGAAGGAAGCCAAATCGCGATTTCGGCGGTTTCTGATGCGGAATTCGTTTGCAACGTAAAGCAATGACGGTTGAATTTCGAGGTAAAAAGAAATTAAAGTTGCGAGGAAAAAAAAAGGAAAGGAAGTTTTGATTTTTTGTTGTTACAGTATTTAATTGCATTTGAATATGACTGTTTGCATTAATACAGAAATCTCATAAGTTTTGATTCTCATTTATTTGGGGTTATGTTTACTTTCACTGTTTATGCCTAACATAATTCTGCGTTTTGATAAATAGGGATTTAATGTTTTATCAATTATTTATGTTTGAATATAGAAACTGGAAATTTGAGGACAGAAAAAGCAAAGTTTTGGGGTTTCTTCTGTCATGGCCTCAGTCTATGGTATACTGTTAGGTTGCAGTAATTAATGCTGAAAAAATAATTTGTTTCGAATCAAATGACAATTGAACTTTGGAATGATGTGAATTACCATGTCCGCCGGTTCATACACCTTTCTGACCACCACAACGAGCTATTGGCTTGAAACCCCGGGACATATCCATATTTGTACGTTGTATAGCAGGCACATTCATTGTAACAATTTGAGACATTGGGACGTGTGTACCATTTGACGGGAGATGCGGAAGAGAATAACTCTCTATTAGTATTACATAATATTAGGAAGCTTGTTCATGAATGTTGTGTCAAATGCGGCGAGAGTGTGTGTACAGTCTTGCCTGCTATACAACGTACATATGTGGATATGTCTCGGGGTTTCAAGCCAATAGCTCTACGTGTTGGTCAGAAAAGTGTCTGAAGTGGCGAACATGGTAATTCACGTTATTCCAATCAATAATCTCTTTGCTAAACTTGGGAAAGGAATGAAAATTGTGTGGTTTATCTTTTAGTAAGGGGATTATGCTCTCTTAAATTAAATTGGAAGGATGAATAATGATTACCACATATATATGTAGATGTAGTGACTCAAATTCTCTACATACTACTACTTAGATGGAATTACGAACTATTTTTCGTTTCAAAGACGGGATTATCAATTATGTTTCATTTCAAAAAATTAACATGGGGTATTACCTTGATAGGATTATCAACTATGTTTCGTTGGTTGGGCATGACTAAAGTATCTAGTTCATGCATGCCTAGTGAGAAAAGTTATCCCAAGTATGGAGGGTTATTGAACTTAACAATTTTAGTTTCAGTGCAAGTGGTCTAGGAATAGCTTAGTAGAATCATTTTAGTTAAAGCTAAGGTTATGTGTCGATTTGATTTCACTATTATGGATATTATGGACTTTAAACAGTTACCTCAAAATCTTACAAAGTGTGAAATTCATACTATTATAAAATTTATAATTAAAATGTTACGTCACTTCGTCAACAAAGTCCTTTACAAGAATAAATACGTTGTTTACTAAACGGACATAAAATACTCCATATACTATACATATCCCAAGTGTATGGTTTATAAACAAATCTTAAGAATGTAACTATTTTTTATTTCAATTTTTTTCATAAGAAATTGAGAGAGAAGAAATGGTTGGAAAATAGTAAAATACTACCAACACCCAATTATATAATGATTTGGATTTTGGAATGAAAATGAGGGGATAATCATCAAATTTGTCAAAATTCAAATTCAAATATTAAAAAAACCATGAACGTTGTTACAAACATGCAACCAAACACCGTCTTATTTCAATGCCATACTGATTTATGAATATAGGTCGAATATATCAGTGAGTAAAGAGTAATATTTGCACTATATCTTTGTGCATATACATATATATATACACAACATGTCACACTTAGCTTGTGGTTTAAAAAATGTTCTTCACCCTTTTAGATTGCTCGCTTTTCCGCTAAAGAGATATGAGCAAAAAGAAAGTGTACGCAAAGTAGCCAATAAGAGTAATTTGGAGAATATACCATTTCTCTTTTCCTTCCTACCAAGTGTGTCAACTATGTGCCTTTTTTATAAGATATAACAATATTCTTGAAATTAAACAATCATTTCAACTTTTTTCCACTTAAATAAAAATAGTTATTATGGAAATCAAGAGTTCGAATTTCGTCAATACCTTCTAAGAAAGGATTAGTATGTATAGTTCAATAAGATGTTTGTTTGCTTGGTAGTATATTTGCTTTATTAGGATTGCGTTTTCTAGTTAGTTGTTGTTTTATTTTACTACTTTTTTTGTTGTTTTTGGGTTTTTGGTCATGGGGACTTTGTTATTATAAACATAATGAGTGAATTTACTGATTGATGATTTAGTTGTTTGAGACTTTGTTATTATAAAAAAATAAATAAATTTGTTAATTGATGATTTATTACTACTATTATTATTGTTCTTGTGTCATTTATAACCTTGAACATCAAAATGAAACATTTTTAAAAGTTGAAACCAAATCAAAACTTCCTATTTTTTCTTTTTGGGCGTAAGATATAAATTTGCTCATATATAGTCAACGAGTATAGAAAGGGTTGGAATAATTATCCACAGACCACAAATTAAATGACAAAACCTATACTAGTAGTATTATTTTTTCATCTAAGAATTTTCAAACCATGACTTGAGGTCGTCAAGGAGAGATTTTTGGTGTCACAAGTAGTTGTGAGGCATGACTTATCTCGACAAGCCAAAGAATGAGTCATAACAATTTTGGCCTATTTTCACATTCTAACTTCTTTTATTCAAGAATTATAGTTTGGCCTAGTCAACAAAACAATATGTGAAGTTGTGAACTATACTTTATTAAAGAACTGTACTATGGCCTAAAACACATTTTTTAACTACATTTTTCTAAACTGCATTATGAACTAATAAGTACTTCCTCCGTCTATAAAAAGTATGAACTATTTTCTTGTTAGTCTGTCCTTGAAAAATGAACTTTCTAATTTTGAAAACTCATTTCTCTCTAATGAGATGAGACTGATTCTCCACTGACAATACTTTAAAAACTTTTTCTTTCTGTTTCTCTCTTACTTTTCCAATTATACATGAAAACCAGTGCCGAACCAAATATTCATACTTTTTAGTATTCTCTATGTCCCATAATAGATATCACACTTTCATTTTTAGTTTATCCCACAAAAGATGTCACATTTCCTTTTTTTGGAAAAAGTTCTCTCTCACATTAATATAAATACTACTCCCTCCGTCCCGGATAATTCGTCTCACTTAGACCGGGCACGGGTTTTAAGAAATGTAATCAAAAGTTAGTTGAAAAGGTTAGTGGAATGTGGATCCTACTTTTATATATTAGTTTTATAATAAAGGGTGAACTACATAAATGGTACCTGATCTTTCACTTTCGCACATAAATGGTACCTGATCTTTATTTTATATCGTTTTTAGTACCTAGTGACAAAAATAACCCTAGGTACCAAACATGTGATTTTTTTGTTATGGAGGATATTTTTGGAAATTTCAATTAAATAGTACCAAACATGAAATTATTTTTTCTTCCTTTCTTATTTCTTTTGTTTTTCTTCTTTAGTTTCTTCTTCTTCTTCTTTTTTCCTTATTTTCTTCTTTCTTTTTAGTATTTTTTCTTCCTTTCTTCGTTCTTTTTTTCTCTTTATTTTATGTTTTTTCTTCCTTCTTTTTGCTTTTATCTTCTTTTTCTTCATTTTTTTTAGTTTTTTATACATACATCTAATTGCATGAATAATATAAATCAAGAACAAATTATCTAATTAAATTAATTATTTAAAGTAATCAAATCAATTGAATGTTTTTTATTAAATTACTTTATACTCATTTTAAGGTTGAAACACCTAACTAAAAATATTCAACTCTTTATATTATTATGAATACAATTCACTATTATTATTATTATTATTATTATTATTATTATTATTATTATTATTATTATTATATAATATTATATGATTAATAATTTATATAATTATACTATAATTATTTATTAATTACTACTAGTTTTTAGTATTATAACAATAATAATATTATAAATATAATTGTAACTATAATTATAATTAACTATATCTGAATGATATTAAAAAATAAATTAATTATTAATTTATAACATCAAAATAATAATATTAATATTGATTAATAATAATAGTATAAAGAGTGAGGATAATGAAAGAAGATATTATAATATCACTATTGGTACTAATTTTATGTATGCCCAAAATATCATCTATGACATAAATGGGAATATGTATTTGTTTAGAGGGCATTTTAGGAAGAAAATTGCAACAAGTACCAAACATGTGATTAATAGGTACCAAAAATGATATAAAATAAAGATCAGGTACCATTTACGTGCGAAAGTGAAAAATCAAGTACCATTTATATAGTTCACTCTATAATAAATTGTGAGTAAGAATGAGTTAGTGGAATATGAGATCTACTACCAAAAATGGTAAAAAGTGAAATGGGACAAATTATGTGGGATGGACCGAAATGAAAAAATGAGACAAATTATCCGAAACAAAGAGAGTACTATTTTCTCTCACCACTCAAAACACAAAACAATATTTCCTAAATTTGTGCCATTACCCAAATGTGCCATTATACATTAAGACATATGGCCCTAGTCTAACAACCACATTTCCTTCGGTCAGCCTTCTAAAATTCTATATTTTCACATTATTCTATACATTAAAAATGGTTAGCCCCATTTGCACTTGGTGCAAAAGCATTTATATTGAAATGTAAAAATGATCAACCAATCGTATTAATTGGGCAATCTATTTTAAGTCCATTGATAGTGGCATCACCATCACTATGGATGATTTTTAGGGCTTTTTCTTATAGAGTTGTATGACTTTTTCATGTTTCTTTTGGACCAAATGTAGGTTCTTTTATTTATGATATGGAAAGTTTTATAGCTAGTGTAATTTGTCATTAAAATTTATGTGCAAGAATTATTCATTATCGTGTGATGTGGTTTCCAAATTCCAATTCCATTCACTCAAAGGTCGGTCAAGTTGCATCCATCAAATTAGTACTACAAGTCAAATAAGTTCTCTTATTTATTCTTTAAAATTTGTATCTCATGTTTTTCCAATTTATGCTCCCCACCACCCATTTTATATGTAAATTATTGCACAAAATTTACTAGTATTGACCAGCCTGCAGAAGTAGTAAGTAGAATTATGATTTTAAGTATTATTTAAAAATGGGTATAGCTACACTTATTTAGAGTTGAATTATCTTGTGTAAAAATACAATTAAACACACAATTATTGCTTACATAAACCATCATGAAATCACACCTAACGAATAAAGTAATCTATCGCCAATCGATATATTCTCACATAATTAAATTCACTTCGCCTCCAAATTTACCAAATTATTTCATAATTTGGAGAACATTTTTAGTGAAAGAATAACATTTCGAAGTTATAATAAAGTATTTGGTCAAAATTACAATTTACTTATTTACTCACACTATCACTCTTTTCTTTACTATCTTAGGAGTATATATAGTTGACTTTTAATTATTTCAAATTGCAACTTTCTTGTTATTTGCTTTCAGAAAAGATTAATTAATTATTATTATTTCATTTATTTTTAGACATAGCACTGAAAAAGTGAAACGTTACAACAACAATTTACCTAATCTCCATGCTAATTTAATATAGGAGTAATAACCAAATTTATTTAGGTGAGGTTAGTTGACTAGCAGCATTCATGCCTCACACCATCACTTTTTCAGCATGCTCAAAACTCTATATTATTAATTCACAAACATGGAAAAAAACAACTCCTAAAAAGCATCCAAAATATGCATTTCTGGTATCCTGAAACTATATACTCCCTCCGTCCCATAAAAATTGAGACAAAACTTTTGGGCACGAAAATTAAAAATTTATATTAAATAAATATGAGAGATGAAAAAAGTAGGAAAGATAAGAGAGAGTAAAGTAAATGATGGAATAAAATAAAAGTGATTAGATGTTTTGTCTTTAGTTAAAAAAGGAAATGACTCAACTTTGTTGGTACGGACTAAAAAGAAATACGACTCAACTTTTATGGGACGGAGGGAGTATAATTAACCCAAGATTTTGCCTCTGGTCTTGTCTGCTGGTGGTATAGTAGTGTTCTTTTGGAGTTCTTATTGTTCTTGCATTTTGTTTGTCGTCGTAAATTGAATAATTAACAATATAGAACGACAATATCCAACCAATGTGTTACAAAAGTTCTTAGTCGATTTTGAATTAATGACATTTGATGAACGCTCATGTCTTAACTAAAAATTTACGCTAAAGGTTGTATAAATACGCCAATTCACTGCAAATCAAAAGATAGAGACGATACTGAATCATTTTATGAATCGAGTCTAATTTATAGTAATTTGTAATAAGACAAAATTAAGAGTCTTGATTAACAATGGTCTCGTTCTAGTGAAACACAGTACCTCTTTACTGGCCTATTGGTTGAAGTAGAAACATTTTACCGACTAAGTTATATTTAATCAACTCAATCTCTATTGACCTAAATGCAATTAAACTACATCAAACTAACACATTATTTCCACACCCATATATCATAATCGATCATCCGACACCTCATTTATCTTGCACCCTCCATATAGTTTTGTCTCTTTTTCTTTCCCAATTTGGGCAATCTTCAAAAATTATATTTATTGCATCCTATGTATGCTTTTGATGCAAGATCTAGTTGCAAGTAGTCAACATTCCCTTTGATTTACGCCACATTAACCATGATTTAGTGTCATGCCTGCTTCAACTAAGCAGCCATTGATCATATATGTAACGCCAATTTAATTATACCTATTTTATCTTACTATTTCTCTAGCAAAACTATATACTATACCAAATTAAATGCAAATCTCATTTTTAGTGTAAAATATAGTACCACGTGACCCGGCGTTGCTGCTAGCTGTGACTTGGAATTTTTGAAATTTCTGATCGGATTAGAATTTTTATAATTTGGACTTCGGTTCAATTTGGGTTGGTTTTGCAAAACTGAAAAATCTGAAAGTCCAAATTATATTTAATTACAATAGAATTTATTTTAGTAATATCTAATCCATTTTTTAAAAATATTAATAAACTAGTATATAATAATTAAAATTCATATTTTGGAGCTTTTTGGTTATTTTGGTTTGGTTCCAATTTAGATTTTTAGATTTACATTTTTTTTTATATTTCAGAGTAATTCGAATTTATATTATCACAAATTAAAATTTCGGATTAGTTCCAATCGGGCCCATTACCCACCTTTTTGTAGAGTGATTTATTAAAGAAAATGGACATACCAATTAGGCCCGGCCCATTTAATTAGAGCCCAAACCAACACCCACATTAGTTAATTAGGAGTCGCATATAGCCGTTACACTACCAACTATTTGAAAAAAGTGGAAGAGCTTAAATCATTTTTGTAAACAAATTCGAAACGACCGTTAAGTTTTCATTCATCATCTTCATGATAAAAACGCTCTGTTTTTAGCCTTACTCAGATTTCTTTAATGGCGAAGGATTTCTTGTTCACCGACGAGGAAATGGCGGTCGACGAAGGCCTCGGCTACCCGAAAGCCTTCGCCAAGCTCTGTCGAGATCGGAGTGTCGGCCCGTTCTGCAATGGCCCGCCCTACACCTTCACTCCTTATGCTTTGACTCAGCAAGAGGTAATCTTTTTAATTCAATTTATCGAATGATTCAACTCGAAGAAATATGTTGTTCTTGGCGAGAAATTCTGCACATTCTATCAAGTTTTTGTTTGATTTGTATTTTGTCGGTTTGGATTGTTGATTTGCGACACGAATTTATGAGTAATTTGGAATGATAACATGGTTTCGCTAGGGAATTGAAATTTCGTGGTTGGTGGATTTGGGGGTGAAAATTGGTTAGGGCTTTTCGATTAGTAGCTATTTTTCAAATCCAAGAAAAATAGAAAGAGTTGGAGCTTTGAACTCTGTAAGTTGGAAATTTTCTACCACTGTATGGATTTTAAATATACTACTCTTGAACTTCTGATTTTAAGTGGAAATTTGTGCTTTTACAAGTGCATATTTTGAAACAATCTTTTGTTTGATATGGGGATTCAGGATGCTAGAGCAAAGGAATTGGATGAGATGTTTCCATTGACTGATCCGGAAGTAAAGCCTACGACGAAGCCAAAGATCTTCTTGAATCTCCTATGGAAACAGCTAAACCATCTCGGGTACTGATGCAATGCATTTGTATATCATGCATTCATTTTACAAATATTCTCAAAGCACATAATTTAGATCGTTTTCATGTTACTTATAAACTACTCTAAAACCTTCAGCAATGCTGGTTTCGACCCAGAAATGATTCGTGTGGATCCATATGGCAATGTTCTGTACTTCCATGCTGATGCTTCTTCCCCTCTCTCATGGGATATTGATCATTGGTTTCCTTGCCCAAGTAACTCCTACTTATCTCTAAGCCTTTTTTTTATTATAGAATTAGGATCATTTGCAAGTAAGGATTTTTAAAATTGGCATCTGTTGAAATGTAGGAGGAGGATTGACTGTTCCAAGCAATCTCAGAATCTTGCAATGGCAGGTGTGTAGAACAAAGCATAACAAACTAGAATTTCTGATGCCTTGGTGGGATTTGCAAGTAGGCATATCAATTAACCAGTTCTTGTCCATCTTTGCCTCGTCTAACTCAGATTTCAGGTTCGTACTATCTGATCAGTAGTAGTGACGTTATCAAAATCCGGTGATGATACATATTAGGCTTTTCTCATTGTTTCTGTGTTTCAGGCGCAGGGCGTTTTCTTGGTTGTTTTATGAAGGCGAAAGCGAAGAACTGAATGCTTCACAGGCAGTTATTTCCCACATTTTCCCCCAGCATTTCTTGGAATCAGAAGGTAGATTAGGTCTGGCTCCAGCTGCAGTTGTTCAGACACGACGAGAGTCTCTTGATGACCCGGTGAAATCACTGGATCACAACAGAAGGCCTAGATCCAACACTCCTATAGTAGGTTAGTAGCAAATGAGCAATAAGCTCCACCTCCTCTTCTTAGTTAGTATATTTGTGTGTGTTGTCTTAGTGTTTCTGCTTGATTGCAGCATCTGTGAAGAGAGGCCAACTGCTTTCAAAAGAGAATGAATGTGCGCTAATGGAAATCAACCCATATCAAGCCATTGTCATGGCGAGAGATTCCCTAAAACAGAGAGAGGAAGCATCAAAAATGCAAGCAGAAATACACAGATTAGACAATGAAGCATGTGAGTTGCAGCAGAAGACCGAGGAGGATAAACTTTCTATTCAAGAGCTGGAGTTGGTTCTGGTCAAGAAAAGGAGGCGGGCAGAAAAGTGTCAAAGGCTAGCAGAGTCGCAGTCTTCCTACAGGGTAATGCTGGAGAAGATGATCAGAGATGCCATGCACCAGTAAGACTGTTCAAAACCAAAATCTGTATCAACGAGGAAGCTTTAACCCAACATCTTTAACTGGACTTATTTGTATATTTTGCAGAAGCGTTGTCTATAAAGAGCAAGTGAGGTTGAATCAAGCAGCAGCAAGTGCTCTCATGGCTAGACTCGAAGCTCAGAAAGCAATATGTGATTCTGCTGAGAGAGAGCTTCATGTGAAGCATAGACAGAGAGATGAGCTCGAGAAACAGATCAGACCTGAGAGGGAACAGGCAAGGAAGAGATCAAGAATGGATGATACACTTGTTGAAGCGGATGCCGACGACAAGATTACTCTGTGTTTGCCAGAAAATGAGCTAAATATTCAGCAAGAAATAGAAGAGAATGAAGCTTTATGTGCAGAAACTGTAATAAACACTCTTCTTGTTTGTTTGCCTGACATCAAATCCTCTGCTCATTCACACAAGGAACTGAGGAAGTTATTGGAGGAGGAGAGACCTTCGACGGAAAGTCCACTGCCAAATGAGGGATGGGAGGTGGAAGCATTCAATGGTGAGAAGGAGGCTACTAAAATTAGAGTCTTGAAGCCTGATGCAGATAAAACTAGAGAAGATGTTGCTGGAGAGAATGAGTACATAGTTGAGGAAAGGCTTGAAAAGCTGGAGACAGGAGATGAAGGGAAGGTATACAATATTCAGTTCCCATTTCCCTGTGAAACGGAGGAGGACGAAGAAAGCAGAATACGGCGTGGGAAGGGGAATATAGAGAAATGGATGCAGTTTCTGCTTGAAAACACACAGGAGGATGCCGAGGTAAAGACGCAAACTTCTGGTGGAAAAGAAACATCAAGGACAGATGAAGTAATCGAGAAGATCAACAAGATATATCCCCACACCGATATTAAAGATTCAATGCCTCAGAAAACACAGTGCACAGTTGCATCGGATATAAGTGACGAGTACTCAGAAGGCGATAAAGAGAATGACAAATGTATGGCAAATAGCAACACTCCCTTCAAGGACCCTCCTTACAGAGCTGTGCCACAGAAAATAACAGCAAAGGAATCGGCTTCACCTGATGAGAAAATTAGGAGAGAGAAAATCAAGAAGGAGCGGGGACTTGCAAAGTCAGAGAGTACCCGGGCATTTCGCCGCATACCATCTTCTCCCTCTCTTTTATTGGAAGGCATGAAAAAAAGAGTGGACTGCATAGTAAGGAGAAAAAGCTTCACAAAATCATGAAATTGTCAGTGCTTGATGATAATGATGGAGATGCGAGAGAGCCTTGGAGCCAGAAAAAGCTTCATGAAATCATCCATCAAAACGATCAAGGAAGCAGTGGTGAGGATTTAGGTTGTGTATGTAGTTAGGTTATATGTGTGTTATTTGTTGAGATGCAAACTCTCGTAACAAAATAATTGGTGTGATACTTTTTCATTTTTTTTTCCTTTTTTGATTGGGTTGATGTTTATCATATTGGTCAGTGGAAATATACGTACTATGTAATAACAGCTTGTTGTTTGATTTGTTTTATTCAATTTGTACCTGTAGTATATTCAGAGTAGTGAAATAGTATAATACTAGTATTCAAGAACATGATGCAAGATGTATAAACTGAAATCTGTCAGTATATATCATGTGATTCTGGGCACTACAAGATATTTTACAGAGATGACTACTGAACAGCAAGGAAGATAGAAGAACATTGCTCTCACACGAGCTTCATTCAACATCTATCCATCTTCATAGTTTTACAGATACAAAATATACAAGCTAAGCTTTTGAATCCACTTACCAAATTTAGGATCTTCAATTTCTTTTCCTTCACACCACATGTGAATGAGCAGTAATGCAAGTTGTTAATGCATGCATCAATTTCCTCTATATCCCTCATCTCCACAAGAGCAGCTCCCATCCTTGAAATGGTGGAAAACTTCAGTGTCTCGAACAGAAATCTCTCTTCGAACAGCCTTGGAGATGAACTTCATCGTGATGTGGCAGCTCTCACACATGTAGAGATTCTTGGTGACCCAAATAGGCATCCCAGGGGAAGTGTTTATGAGCCCGTATGCAACGGCTAACTTCTCACTGTGGCCACAGAAGACGTCAGCTTTTGAAGCTTCAACTTCATTTGCAAAACTTGCCTCTGGGTCACCATGACCTGCTGCCTTCATCTTCTCATAAAATCCTTGCAAAACACCCTCTATCTCTCTCATCTCGGGGTGGGTTCTGTCTCCACTGAGAAAGGCGTGGACTTTCCCTTTCACCTCTACCCAACTGCAACCGGGATCAATAGTGAGCCCCATCTCTCTCATTGCCTTCCTTAGCTTTGCAACTTCGTCCCACTTACCACTGTCAGAATACAAATCACATAGCAGAATGTAATATCCCACGCTCCTGTTATCCATCCCAAAGATTTGTTTAGCAGCTATCTCACCAAGATCAACTCGTCTGTGAATCCTACACGCGTTCAACAAGGCTCCCCATATAGCCTGATCCGGGGTCATAGGCATTTTTTCAATAAACTCGTATGCATTCTCCAGCTTCCCTGCACGTCCCAGCAAATCCACGACACAAGCATAATGCTTCATGTTTGGAGTGATGGAATACTGATTTTCCATGCTGTGGAAATATTGCATCCCTTCCCTTACCATCCCAGACCGACTGCAGGCACACAATAGAGCAATGAACGTGATCTCATCCGGCCTCACTCCTGATTTGATCATTTCTTGAAATAACTCGATGGCAAGTGCACCTTGACCCCTCTCAGCATGGCCAGTTAGCAAGATATTCCAAGAAGCAACATCCTGTTTTTGTGTCTTGAACTGATTTCTCGCAGGCACCATCCTCCCACAACGGACATACATGTCGAGGAGTGCATTGGGAAGAAAACCCTCAGATGCTAAGCCACTCCTCAGCACGTGTGCATGGATTTCCTTCCCACACATGAGTGCTCCTATCCTTGCACATGCTGCAAGTACAGAAAGTAAGGTAACTTCATTTGGCTCTAGACTGATTTTCATTTGCCTAAAATAAATCAAAGCTTCAAAGCTTCTGTTATTGATTCGGAGACCAAGAATGATTGATGTCCAAGATACAACATTTTTGTCAGGAATCTGATGGAAGACCTCTAGAGCCTTATCGACGCATTTACACTTGGCATAGAAGTCGATGAGAACATTCGCGACCATATGATAACCTATAAGTCCTGTCTTTTTGGCCAACTCATGAAGCTTGATTCCCATATCAAGATTACCAAGAGAAGCACAAGCAGATAACACACCGGCTATAGTGATCTCATCGGGGGCAACCCCTTCGAGCTCCATCAGTTTATAAGTCTCGATAGCCTTACTGGCAAAACCATTGTTGTTATAGCCTGTAATCATTGATGTCCAAGAAACCACATCCTTACACTCAATTCCAGCAAAAACCTTCTCTGCCTCACTCAACCTTCCAAAACTCGAATGCATCTGAATCAATGCATTGCCTACTGAGTCATCATCCCCGAACTCCATCTTTGCAACGTATCCATGAACGGCCTTCCCAAGCTTCTCATCACCAAAGACCTCACACGCTGAAATCACACTAGTCATGGTCATCAAGTCTGGATGGAAGCAGCATTCCCTCATGGAAAAGAACAAGCGCAGCCCTTCCAAACACTCGCCATTCTCAAAGTAGCCTGCGATCATAGCGTTCCACGAGATCCTATCCCTCCTATCCATCTTATCAAACACCATCCTTGCATTCCACAAGTCCCCACACTTGACATACATAGTGATCAACGAGTTCACAACATCAATATCAGCCTCAAACCCGAAACGCAACACATGGCCATGAATCTCCCTACCCCATTCCCAATTCCCCAAACCACCACAAGCTCTCAACACACAAGGGAAGGTATACACATCCGGCCTAACTCCTGCACCACCAAGCCATAACATCCTCCCATATAAATCGATCGCCTCTTCTAAAAAACCGTTCTTTGCATACCCACCAATCAAGACGTTCCATGAAAACAAGTCCCTCTCCTCCATTTTCCCAAAAACATACCACGCATCACCCAGATTCCTCAGCCTCACAAACATGCTCAAGAGCGCATTCCCTAATCTCAAACTCAAGTGGGTAATTGAATTCGACACCAGAGAGTAAATGAACGAACCTTCATTAGACGCCCTCTTGTATTCGCACAGCCTCACCAAAGACACAAAGGTTTCTTCCTCTATATCGGTTGGGAGCTCTTTCCCCACAGAAGCAAGAACATTTACGGCCTGATTCAGCTCGTTTTGAGTGCATAGCTGAGTCAAGTACGAATTGGGGTCAGCAGTGAAGGATGAACTCGAGTTGAGAAGAGAATTATGATGGCTTTTCTTGAGGGAAAATTGATTGCTTCTAGAGATTACATGAACAAAATTCTGACTGGTAGAATTGGGCAATCTGGAAAATTGGGGATTTGAATGTTCGGAACTGAGAGAAATTCGCGGGGCTTTCGTTGAGACAGCCATTCTTGCTGCTGAGGCATTGCAAGAACGGATTGAGGGTTTAAGTTGAGGTTTAACTGCCTGAAAGCAAATTTCGGATAACGCAAGACAACCCCACAAACGGCGTCGTTCTACTTCAAATCTGTTCACCAATTATTTATCTTTGAAATTATTTTTTTTTCGCTTCTTTTCGTTTGTTTGAATGAATTACCCATTATATCCTCGTGACTTATTATATTACCCAAAGAGTCCCAAGTCAAAAAAGCGACGTGGCAATATTCAAGTCCAAGTCATATGTGGAGTAATTTTCCACTCCCGTGGGAGATTCTTAAAAGATTCTAAAGCATCATTCCGTTCCATATTATTGTAATAAGGATAAAGTAAATTTTTAAAATAGCTTAAATATTTTGGGACACCTCAAAATGGTATACGAGTCTAATATCTTGGGACGGAAGGAATATATTATTATATGTAAATATAGTTTTTTGGTTCTTAATTTTATTCTTTAAATCCAATATCATGGTTTTTTTTTTCAGAAATTGAAACTGACGTGTCATTCGTAATGTCAACGTGGCAAAAGCGATAAGAACACGATTTTGCTATAAATATACAAACTTTTGAGTTATTATGACTTTCCCCTAAATTTATGAGATTATTTAGAATTTACCTTTCAACTTTTGAGATTTTCTAATGTATTTTCAACAAAATCATAAATGTCTAAATGCATAATATCTCATTAAATTTGTGCATTATTCAATATAATAATAGACATCTCCAAGTCATATAATTCATTCTAAGTAGAAGACTAAATCAATGCATTATAGAAAAGAACTATTTTGAAACGATTTATATAAATTGGCAAAATTATTCAATCAAGGAAAAAAAATAAAAAATCCCATGATTCTGAGAGAAAATAAAAAAATGTCGAAAGATCATGTAAAATAACTCAAAAGATTATCTTGTCACGTTTCATCAAGTAATTGTAATATACCATGTGTGGTTCACATCAGAATTTTTTATAAGAAAAAACTCTAGTTGGTTTATTTAGACTAAAATATAAAGCGAAAAAAAAATGAAAAATGGTTGATGATGTGTTTGCATGCAAAAAGAACCTTTTAATTAACAAGTAATTAAAAATGATTATCCAAATAACTACTCATGGAATTATTCCGGGCATAAAAGATCCAGATATTTCCACATCACAATTTTTAATGTTTTATACACGGAGTGGGTGTTGTTGACAAATCTAAGACTAATTAGACGTAATTAATTAAATTAAAACTGCATAAAAAGTCATTAACTGTGCTTCTAATCACTGTAGACAGACGAATATGCTCCGAATTCTCAGACTTCAACTGTCCTTCCATACCTTTTTTAAAACGCCACTTCATCACGCCAAGCATATGCTCTTTAGATATTCTACTCCTCTTTTACCAATAAATCCACCTAATTGGCTAATTCCCTTCTTCACATACTCACACCCTCACACACACACACGCGATTAGATTCAAAATTCGACATTGCAGATTTAAATTCCGATCGATCGATCGCGATCGGCGATGAAGTTCGGGAAGAGATTGAAGCAGCAGACGGAGGAGAGCCTGCCGGAGTGGCGGGATAAGTATTTGTCGTATAAGAAGCTGAAGAAGCTCGTGAAATTGATCTCGTCGGCGCCGCCCACGCTGAGCAGATCGTCGCTGCACTGCGGCAGGGCGGAGGCGGAGTTCATGTATCTGCTCAACGCCGAGATCGACAAGTTCAATGCCTTCTTCATGGAGCAAGAGGAGGATTTCGTCATTCGCCATCAGGTTTTGTTAACATTTCTTCTTTGATTTGATTTGATTTGATTTCTCTCAGTTTTTAGGCTTCTAAAATGTTTGTTGATTTCAAATGGATCACGTTGTACGTGTTGCTTTTCCGTAAAGTTCAGTAGAAAGTATATATTCGATTTTGTTCCATCGTTTTAGCATTTTATCCACGTGAGGCTGTGTATGGCTCGGTAGTTAATTTAAGAATTTAGTTCGTTATTCAGCATTTCAATTATTCGATTTTGTTCCATCGTTTTAGCATTTTACGCACGTGAGGCTGTTTATGGCTGGGTAGTTAATTTAAGAATTAGTTCGTTATTCAATAGTATTTCAATTTTGGCTTTAAAATGTTCCTAAAAAATTCCGGACAAAATGCCTTTGATTATTTCAACAGCATATCGTCCGCACTTTTTTGTCGGAATATTTAAAAATCAAAATTGAAACATTAGATATTTTTTGTTAAAGCTCTATATTTACCATTCTATATAGAACTATGTGCTGACTTTTTTTTATTCCTTGCCTTTTTTATTTTATTGATAACAAAAATATACACGTATTTTCTTTTTCAAATTTTGCTCGTGGATGTATTTAAACATGAAACTGCATTGACCATCACTCTGTCTGATTTTTTTTTAAATCGTGTTTTGAATACCATTTATCCAATAAAATAGGAGTAGAAATTACTAATTAATGAATACAAAAACAGGAATTGCCGCAGAGAATAAAGAAAGTGATGGAGAAATGGGGACCTAACGGCAGTGAAGCATCGGAGACGGAGTTCAAAGAGCAAATGGCGAAAATCCGGAAAGACATCGTCAATTTTCACGGCGAAATGGTTCTGTTAATGAACTACAGCAACATCAACTACACAGGTATGAATTCATTCAATCCAAATCCCCAATTCTTCATCACAATTTCAAAAAAAATTGCGCAGGGCTGGCGAAGATCCTGAAGAAGTACGACAAGAGGACCGGCGGAGTTCTTCGGCTGCCGTTCATCCAGAAAGTGCTGCAGCAGCCGTTCTTCACGACGGACTTGATCTCGAAGCTGGTGAAGGAGTGCGAGAGCACCATCGAGTCGGCGTTCCCGCAGTGGGAGAGGGAGGAGGAGGTGGTGGCGGTGCCGGGGGACGGAATATTCCGGAACACGGTGGCGGCGCTGATGACGATGCAGGAGATGCGGAGAGGGAGCTCCACGTACAGTCATTTCTCGCTGCCGCCGCTCAACATGGCGGAGATCGACGTGATCCAGTCGTTGCAGGTTGTTGCTCCCATACAGATTCCGTGATCGATCCATTTGTTCTAGGATAGTTTGGATTTTGGGAGATGGAATTAATTAATTGGAGTATCTTCTTTTTTTGATGATTTTATACTGAATACCACTATACGTGATCTTGTTAGATGTTTTGATATTATGAGTGTTACTTTCTCTAGTTTTTCTAAATGTTTGGAATCATTTATCATGATATAATTATTTTAATATAATGTTCTACTAAGTTTGATGCTTTCTTCGAGGGAAATAAAAAGTTCGAAAAAATAGTAATGTACTAAAAAACAAATTAAATTAGTGAAAAGTTATTGGAACCGTAATTCTCATTTTTATATACGGAGTACTACTTATATTTATAATAGAATATGAATATAATTATTTGTGGAAGTTTGAAGCTCACTTATTAAAATTTAAAAAATATATTGTACTATGTTTTAAAATAGTGGACGCTTCAAAATGACAAAACGTGTGAAGGAACTAGGGAATAGTATATTTCTTTTAGAATTCCTCTAGGTCCAAATAAGGGCACTTTATGCATAGAAAACCAAATTAGTTTATGATAAAAATCCTCATGAATAGCATGTAATTGGGATTTCCTTTGGTTCTTTTATGTAAAAAATCTCTCTCTTGATGGATACTTTAAAATTAAATGCATATTTCTCTAGAAGGGGATTTGGACAAGCTTTTGGGGTGGTCTCTTTCATAACGTCCTAGGAAGCGTATATGATTTTGTGGCTAGCATTGGGAACGGCTATATTCTGATTGCAGAGGTTTGATATTTATTTTATGGGCTACAATTGGCCAAGGAAAGAGGATATCGCAAACGAGAGTTAGAGAGTGATAATTTTGTTGGTGTGTCGATGATTATGGGTCATTTTTATATCTCAGTCAACTGTCTGCCTTTAGTACGGAAGGTGCGCGACATGCTCAAAGATTTTGATTCTATTGTGATTCGACATGTGCACAGAGAAGGTAATTTTGTTGCTAATTTTTTGTCGCATTTTGCTTATAGTTTTCTTAAAGGAGTACATGTTCTAGAAGCCCCAAGCCCCGTAAAGAAATTTAAGTAGTTAGTTGTTTCATAATAGAATATGTGATTCTAACTTTCGTCAATTTACTGTCTTCCTAACTAGGACATAGTCACATAGCTCGCTTATGTTAACAAAAAAAAAAAAACTCCGCAAAATTGTTATTGGGACATTAAAGGATATTAATAGTTAGAAGGTTGATAAAGATTGATTGAAGCTTTAAATTAAAAATTCAATATTTGCTAGTTTCAGTTAGACAGATGATTAAAAGAATGCATATGCCAAATTGCCAATGTGGACCATGTAATTATTAGAGGTCAGTATTTTTTTAGACAAATTGAATATGATCGATCCAATCAAACATTGTGACGGAGCAAGAGGTTCACTCTTGGTAGTAATCAACCAATTATATAAATATGTTTTGATTCATCAGCTAAACCTAACCCTAGCTATCCACCATGGCTTATACTCTGCTAATTTGATTCAGAAGTTTCAATTTAGGTATGCGAAAAATAATTATAATGATTAATCAACTATCAACTTTCTTTCTTCAGTCAATCTCTCTGTTCGGATCTCTCAATTAGCATCCAACTCCATTAATTTCTTCAAATTTTCATATTGTTGATAGACTATTTGACTAAACTCAGGTCAAAAGACTAAATGACAAAACAAATGTATAAAAATGAGTCTTTTAGTAAGTTTGGTGGATAATATTTAATTATTACTAGTTGTACCTCCTTATTTGTATAGCTGATAATAAGTCTATGCTTTCTATTGATGCACAGTATTTAATAATTAAACATAAAGTAAAAAATAATTACGTTTCATTTGGCATGAACTAGCATTAATGCGCCTCGTCTTATTAAATTTATTTTACGTATTTCACTAACCTGCACTTTCCTCTTTTCCATTATTTAATTATTTTATACTCTTGTTTTTTCTCCACATTGAACAACTGCATATTCCCATTTTCCAGAAATTCGAAAACCCCAGATCTCCCAATCTTCTTCCGCGCTATTCATTTCAGCCACTGCTGCCGCAGGTGAAAGCGTTTGGATTCCGCATTAATTACGTGGTATCCTCTATTATCCCGGTAGATCGGCGATCCGGTTAGAAATGAGTAACGGCGACCTTCTCCAAATCGAACCGCTGGAACTTCAATTCCCATGTAATTGATTTTTTTTTCAATTCGTTTTGTTTGTGAGGGTTCTACTTCTGTAGTCGATGATTATTTTTTCTGCCACTTTGGGGAAATTCCGAAGATGTTGATTTAATTTTGTGATTTTAGATCTATATCTTTGTGGTTAATGTTTTCTCTTGCTCATGCTCTGTTTATGACAGTCGAGTTGAAGAAACAGATCT
The DNA here is from genome assembly GCF_023119035.1 of Salvia hispanica. Lineage (NCBI taxonomy): Eukaryota > Viridiplantae > Streptophyta > Magnoliopsida > Lamiales > Lamiaceae > Salvia > Salvia hispanica. The sequence continues at coordinate 53,315,479 of NC_062968.1, read as the reverse complement.
CATGTTCCATGCGAATGTCCAATAAAACGGATAACTTCGTGGCTTTCAAGGTAAAGTTTTGGAAGTTTTTTTTTTTTTCCTATTCTACGTTTTCTTGGTAGAAGCTTAAAATGAATGACGAAGTTAGTGCACATGGAAATATGTAGTTCTTATGTTCACACATGATTTTTTTTTTGTTGATAAATTAAGGTGAAAACTACAAATCCAAAGAAGTATTGTGTGAGGCCAAACACTGGAGTTGTGTCTCCGCACTCTACTTGTGATGTTATAGGTCCGTTTCTATCTATCTGCATATGCATATGCGATTGCATCTGCATCTCATATGTCACCTAATTGATTCATACTTAGTCAATTAAACTGTTTTTAGTGATTGGAAACTAGTATCATATACTTAGTTACTGAATTTATAAAATGTCTGATGACCATAAAGTTACGATGCAAGCCCAAAAGGAAGCTCCTCTGGACATGCAATGCAGGGATAAATTTCTCCTCCAGAGTGTAGTTGTGAGCCCTGGATCTTCTGCAAAGGATATTACTGCTGAAATGGTATACAAGTCTTCATTATTTAATGTAGTTTTGGTTAATGAGTAAAAATTTAGCCAGAAATTGGTACTTCTGCTGCTTTTTCACTTCTACTCTGTTTTCCAGTTCAGCAAAGCCTCAGGGAATCAGGTTGATGAATGCAAGTTGAAGGTTACCTATGTTCCACCCCCTCAACCACCTTCACCTGTGCGAGAGGGCTCAGAGGAAGGGTCCTCGCCTAGGGCCTCAGTGTCAGACAATGGGACTACACTGAATCAAGCTTCTGATTTCAACAATGTAAGTAAGGGATGTTTGCTTTGTATCCAGCACGCACCATTTTCCATACTATTTAGGAACTCCATGATTATTCTGCTTCTTTATTACTGCAGATGTCTAAAGGGGCTTTTGAGCAACAGGAGATCTCATCAGAGGTTATACCCAAATTTACAGCAATCTATTCTTAATGGTTATTTTGTCCATATCTTCATTCTATTTTGGATGGAACTGGTGTGGCCTATGTTTTTTGTTGGTTTGTTTATTAAATTGTTGAAGATATAGTTGCAAGATAGAGATGTAGATTGTTCCTTCACAACCACGTGTATGAAGTTAATCGTAGGAAGTTAATATATTGTTGAAGATATAGTTGCAAGATAGAGATGTAGATTGTTCCTTCACAATCACGTGTATGAAGTTAATCGCAGGAAGTTAATATTCACATATGGTTATCCTACTTATAATAAGCATTGGAATAAAAAATAGTGCAAATAGACTGATTTTCTTTCCTGACGTTCTGTAGTTTGGTGTTAAGTCCGAACTTTTAAGTAGTTAAAGTTCTTAACCCTACCAATTTTTCTCTGTAAATGATGTACTCATATTTGAAAAAAATGATGTCCATATTGGGTTAAATTGCTTGGTTCTTCAGCCAAATATAAAACCTTTGTTCTCTGCTTTGGCTTAATGTTATCTGTTATTGTAGGCTAAGGCGCTGATTTCAAGGCTGACTGAGGAGAAACGCTCTGCTATTCAGCAAAACAGCAAGTTTCAGCAAGAACTGGTAATATATTGTTCCAATCTTTTATATTTGGATTTTTTTTTTTCTTCTAGAGTGATAGAGCTAGTAAGCCGAATCAGCATGTTTCTTTTATGTTCCAACCAAGCTTGAACGAGGTATTGGACAGATTGAAATCATAGACGAATCAAAACCTATAATCATCCTGAAAATCCTGTCAGTTATATTTTAACCCATTTTTTCATTTTTTTACATATCCAGGTTCAATACATAGTATACCTTGAAATTTTCATTTTAGTGTCTCAAATTCTTCTGTGAATTTGGCCATTCAAATGACCTTAAGGGCAAGTGTCAGTGATTCATCGTTCACATTCTGTATACCAGCTACCAAGCACTATTAGTTGATCAATGTTGTGTCAGACATCAATCATCTGTTATATAGCTTTTGGTTGGATTTTAATGCATGTTATTCTAGAAAGAACCAGATAGGTTTCTCATGCTAATTTGAACAAGGCCAAATATGTAGGATGTATCCACTATAATTAAATCCACTTAGTGTCCATCAATCCCCAACTAAGATTTATTTATATCGAATTCAGGACTTAATTAGGTTGGATGTCCGGAGTGTGCCTACCAGTTTGTCTTCTCTCTTTATATATATATATATATATGGTTTTATTTATTTATTTTGAGTACTAAAATTGATGTTTTCTTGAATCTTGATGCTATGTTTTGTTTTTCTTTTGGGATGGTTGGGGAGGAGGTGTTGTAAGTGTGAAGTCAATATGATGATTTACATCCCATTTGGTGCTCGGTGCCAAACTGATGGGTATGTTATGCATTTGCTTATGTTCCACAGGAAATATTGAGGCGGAAAAGCCGTGGTGGGGGCATCCCAATCACGTATGTCATCATTGCCTGCTTGATAGGTATCGCATTGGGATACCTCTTGAAGAGAACATAATTAAAGGAGTCTGTTCTGTTGCTGTGCTGGTGCCAAGGCAGCTGCTTGCTCGTTCAAATATATAGAGGATTTGAAGTGCTGCGTTGCATTGCAGTGCATTGTGTTCAATTAGCCGTCCGTTTCTGTAGAAAAGATGCCTAAATTGGTTTGGTGGTTTTTTGTAATATGCTCAAATTGCATTCTTTGTCTATCTGTGGTAGTTGCTTCACATATCTACTTTTGATCATGTAACTTAAGCACATTTTTTTAATACATCTCATTTCATTATCATAAGTTCCTTTCTTTCAGCAGTATTTGGTAAGTATTTCTTTGTTTCTTATCCCAATTCCGTTCCTCACAAGTTTAAATGATGATTTTGGCTTCATATATTGCTTAAAATTAGGTTAAGTCATAATCTTATTTTATCTACTGATTGTTTTTTAATAGTATTACTGAAGTAGATGTTATTTCATGGGGAAAATGCAATACCAGTTCTTAAAATAATTGCTCCATTATCTATCCATGTTTACTTTTAGTTTCTACAAGACTGATCCAGTTCTTTTATCCCAAGATGACACATTTCTTTATTAGTTTGTCTGAATTAAACATTTCTATTTGAAATTTTCTCTCCAATTAATCATACAACTACTCTTTTCATTCTTCTTCATTTTCTTGAGCGGCAGAGAGAATATTAGTGGATATCTTGACCGAGACGGACTAAAAAAAATTGTGTACATCTTGAATGAGAAGGAGATAGTAATTTTTTTCCTTTAAAATTATATATTCAATTTTCTTTCTCTCTCACTTTTATATATCCACAGGCACATTTTTTTTTTCCAATTAAACACATTACCCAATAATTTATAAAATCATGTATCAACAAAAAATACTTACTCTCTTTATATCATTAAAAATAGATTGGCCAACCCTTCGGAGATATGCCGCCCAATCGAATTTCCAGAAAATTCAGCTCAACTTAGATGTAAACGGTAGTGGCGTGCAAGGGCTTTCTAGAATTCCTAGGGGCGTTCTACTCAATCAACGCCGGCGGGTGATACTGAGAGTGGCTAGCGCAGAGCGGCCGGAGCGAATCGACGGCGGTGAATTAGCTGATGAGGTAAGCTCTGAACGTACAAATATGGCCAAGAACTGTTTTTTTATTTTTTCGTATGTTTTAACATTTTGTTAACTCCTTCATGAATCTTATATGTATACTTATTTTATTTTTTACTCTTTGGGGTTTTGAAATTTCTGAATTGGATATGGATGTAATTGGGGGAATTTAACAAAAATACGCTGTTATGGAAAAGAAAATGAAAGATGAATTCCAACTACGTGTTTGGTTGAAAACTTGAAATGGAAACTGTCTCTCTAGTTGACACGAGACGACGTTGTAATTTAGCATGATTATACAATGATCTTTATAGGAGAGAGAGAGGGAGGGAGAGGTTGGTAAAAATGTTGAGCTTTGGTAAAAATGTATGAGCATGTGAAAGATTTATACCATTGCACTTGGTTCTTGTAATATCATGGGTGCTCTAATTATTTGAATTTTGAGGATCACACTGATGGCTTAAACCTTAAAGCTAAGTTACTGAAGTCCAAATTTTGGTAATGCTTGACAAACGACGATTGGTGGGTGATTATATTCAAAACAATATGTCATCAAGGTTGTAAAAAGAGCTACGGAAGCTGCATAATAGACTAAAAGTTGAAACCTATGATGTGCCGTCTAATTCTAATGGGGGGGACTTCAAATTGTCCTCGTAACTATTTCCCCATAAGCACTTTGTCTCATAAACTTATTTCTGGTGAGCACTTTATCCCTAAAACTATTTTCCCCCAAATTGACATTTCCCTCAATTCCTGAGCTCTAGACCTATAACCGAAGCTCAAGGAATTGTCTCTAAATCCTCGGAAGATAGTTGTGGGGCAACTTGGACTTTATCCCATTCTAGAATTATCAACTTTTTCTTCTGAAAAAAATTTGATTGCTGCAGATGGTGCAACACTTGGGAGGAACTCAAGAAAGCAAATCTTCTCAGTATTTAAGGGGTGTGGATCCTATTTAACTATAGGAGTAACATATGGAAAATATCTTTTTTTCATTGATCATGATTCCTATCTGATACAGACTACATTTTTATTGATATTTTCTCTGTTATGATCTCTTTGCTAGTAGTTTGTAACTTTGTATCATCTTAACTGGACCACCGCTATGTTGTAGGAAGTTCAAAGTGGCAATCAATCATTGGGGGAGGGCAATTTAGATGAGGAGCAGAGGGAAAAAACAAGTCAGTTAAGGAAAAGGATTATATTTGGACTGGGCATTGGAGTTTTAGTTGGTGGAGTAGTATTAGCTGGAGAGTGGGTTTTCACAGTGGCCCTTTCCGCAGCAGTGTTTGCTGGTTCCAGGGAGTACTTTGAGCTGGTAAGAAGTCGCGGCATTGCTTCTGGAATGACTCCTCCTCCTCGATTTGTTTCACGAGCTTGTTCTGTTATCTGTTGTGTTATGCCTCTGCTCACACTGTAAGAGTTTTTTTTGCTAACTTCATTGTTATGCTAATTTTTTTTAGCCATGCACATGGGTCTTAGCTTTCAACTTCTTGTAAATGAAAATAGATCTATTTGTTTTGATTATGTGCTGTTACCCTGTTAGCATTTGTTTTATTCATTGCCGAAAAATGACTTTTTACAATGACAGCTTTATTAGTATTGCATGTTTGTAACTACAAAGCCTCCAAGAGACTATTGAAACTTTACCATGGAAGAAAGGTGTCTAGAAAAGATTTTTCCTTATTGAGGGCAAGGAAATTAATGATTTAATCAGAAAAATTTAGTTTAAAATACTTCTCAATATTGATTTGGTGCTCATTAATAGTAATTGCATATTAAAAGTGCTTGCCTCTCAGATTTGGTAGTTCGAGAAGAATATGGGTTGCCGTATTTTTTAGATTGATTCATTAGTTGACTATTATGAATGTTTGTTTGTTTAGATACTTTGGGCATATTGATGTATCTGTGACATCTGCGGCCTTCTTTGTTGCTACGGCGCTCCTTCTGCAGAGGGGAAATCCTCGTTTTTCTCAACTTAGTAGTACCATGTTTGGACTTTTCTATTGCGGCTATCTTCCTTGTTTCTGGGTTAAGCTGCGGTGTGGTTTAGCAGTTCCTGCATTGAATACGAGTAAGCCAGTTTTCTATTTGTCTTTTGATTCGGCAATCGTAAAAGAACATTGGATCATATGCGAACTGTCAATATATGGATTTGTGGTAGGAACATGATTAATATCTTAGTCTTGCCTGTACTCTGCTGGAATTCAATGCATCTATGCATGAAGTTGGCCATATGTTATATGTATTTTCTCAATCTTTATGTTCTGCACTTTATCATGTATGGATACTTTGCTATTGCTTTAAGTTTTATCGTAGTAGACACCTAGATTCAGTGGAGGGACTGGGATGTCTAGTTGTCTACTTGGTAAGGCAGCCGGGCAATGCAGGGTGACAGATTTATTTGGGTACAGCAAAGCATAAGAATTTGCATCTGTGTATATTTTCTTTGTAGGCACTGAGCAAGTGGATTATGCAGTTCCCTGAAGATTAGGAAGGCAAGGCATTCTGAGTTGTAGGTCCCATAGTGATAGTGAGATTTCATTTGCGATGGTTATTGGCTCATGAGATTAACCTATATTGTCTTCTGGCCACAGAACGTACCAAAATTTAGTTACCCTTTCATGTGTATGCGAAAACCATTTAGGTTCAGTTTATGCATTCAGATTAATATTTCTGGATGTTGTCAGATCAAGGCGGATTGATTAGAGACTTTAATGTACTAGTATTTTTGGACTATTAAAAGTTTAAACTGAATATCGAGCTGATGATAGAATTTGATTTTCTAAAAGATCTTGCCTAGCTCCCCTGCACAGTGTACTACATTATGCCACTACACTTTCACAAATCTCCCATGTTAAATGCTTCATTTGACCCAGATATTTCTTGACAATAGCTAGTGAATGACTTCCCATAATCTCAATTCTCAGGCATTTGAAATTCTCTCCTATTTTTGGGATCTCTGATCGTACATCATTTTAGTTTATACAACTTTTGATGTTATGGGGCAAAATATGATGGTGATGCTATTAAAACTCTACAAGATTGCCCTGGCTTGACATATGACTAGAACAAATATTTTGAACTGTGTGTATGTTTGGCAGGATTTGCATCATCTTGGCCTCTCCTTCTTGGTGGCAACACTATGTGGACAGTAGGTCTTGTGGCCACCTTGATCTCACTTAGCAGTATTATTGCAGCAGATACATTTGCATTTATTGGTGGCAAGGTACTTTCTTTTTCCCTGAACTAGTTTTCTCCTTTGTTCTCCTCCTAATAGTTCTTTCTTGGCCAGATGTAGTCTTAAACGTCTTGAGGAATTTTGTGCAGGCCTTTGGCCGGACACCACTTACTGCAGTCAGCCCGAAAAAGACATGGGAGGGAGCTCTTGTTGGATTAGGTGGTTGTATTGCGACTTCTGTTTTATTGGCCAAGGTCTTTTGCTGGCCTACTTGTACACTGAGGTATTTGGTTTGTTTTCATGTTTCAACGCTCAAGTTTAACATCTTTGCTCCTCCATACCTTCTACTTTGGAGTCCTTCCTGCTCCATTGTATGATCCAGCAAATTTATGATGTCTAAACTCAAAAGAATACCATCATAGGAATTCTCCTTTCGAATAGTTAACTGATACTTCTCTTCATTTTCAGTGCTGTAGCTTTTGGGTTTCTAAACTTCTTTGGATCCCTGTTTGGTGATCTTACCGAGTCCATGATCAAGCGAGATGCAGGTGTCAAGGATTCTGGATCTCTCATACCGGGACATGGTAAGGCCCACGTATATTGTTTGTTTTTCATTGTTGCGTGTGTCTGTCTTGCCTTACTTTGGGTAATTTGTGATGCTGCTCATAGCTGACCATCTTTGGACCACTTAAAAGGTGCCAAAAATAATCACACGATCACCAAAGATTAAAAATTCACTACCTGCACTCTAGTTTATTATGCAATGAAAGCACTAACTCTAACATTCGTATCTGTTCTCCGTTTCTTGTACTGGATGACTTTAGGTTGTTCTATGGATACATATTACAACTAGCTATGCCTGAGCTACTGATAAGCTCCTGGTATCATTTTTATTACATTGTATGAGATGGTGTCCTGCTCTGCAATTAGAAGGTGTTCAACATGTTCTAGTTCGTCATCTCCATCACATATCTACAATCTGATTGTAGCCATTATTAGTTTAGAGAATCAGATGTTCTAGTTTGGTAGCAGCAGAGCAAACCGTTGACAACGATTGTGTCTATACACTTTGCTCGTCTAACAGTCTGTTTTATGTAAGCAGGAGGGATACTGGATCGGGTCGACAGCTACATTTTCACAGGAGCACTTGCTCACTCTTTCGTGAAAACATTTCTACCACTCTATGGAATATGATTGGGTGAATAATATGCAAGTCGGTTATATCGAGATGCCAAACGTGCTCAACTTCATAATGCCAGCAGCTCTGGAGCTATCAAAGCAAGAAAGGGAACAAATCCACCAGGTGCTTCCAGCATGCAAGTATGATTTCCTTCCAAAATAATTAATTTTATCATAAAATAGATCATTACATGCCCCAAATCTAGGGTTTCTTCCAAAATGATAATTGACCAGTAGCTTCATAGAGTATTATTCTTCATTTGGAGTTTTAAATAAGCTGAAATTCTTGAGCTGCACATGAGTTTGAGTTTGGCAGGAAATCATTTTCAACCCTTGAATCATTACTATATACAACAGTTGATATTGATGTATAGCTAAAAACATGTTAACCTATGCCTATCTAGAGAGGGATTGGCCATACTTGCAAACTTTTCTACAGCTATTATTAGCAACATGAATCATAATTGATTTCTTTACTTTAGGGAGAAAAAAAAAGTGACATTTGTCAACTTGTTATCTATATCTAGTGAACAAAAGGCCATAAAAAAAATATGAGATGAAACATTTAAGATTTAAACCAAATAGTAGTATATCTCAGAACACTACAGGCAGTTTCCAAACATAGTTTTGCCAAAATTGCCTCTTCCTTTCATGTGTATTTGTCTCTTCAACCACTCTTAAAACATATGCACTGTCTTATTAATCTTTTACCCACAAAATGTTTGTTCTTTATTTTATTTTAATATGCTGAACAGCTCATTTTTCAATCAAGTGCTCAGTAGGATTAGAAGTAAGAAAATGAGTGATACTAAAAGAAGTATAATATTTGCTTCAACTTTGTAACCTCAACTAGTAAGTAAGAAGATATTTTGCAATCAGACAAGTTGGATGAAAAATGTGATCTTGATATACACTCCTATCATCATAGATAATTACAATGTACATTGGGTTGCCAATTTCTGGGCCTACTGATAAACCAAGACCTATACTCCCATCTCAAGTGGAGAATCCACTTCTCAAGACAAAAAATGTCTAGTTTTTAGTAAACGAACAAGTCCCACTATTTCATGTCTTGAGAGTTTCAAACTACTCAATTGGAAGACAGAAACTACTATAGCAAAGCAGAGACAGCCACTATAATATGTTTGTTTGTCACAAAATGCATGTTTTTGGGTTTGACCTTGATGATACAATCAATACATGAGAAGTCATCACAAAGTTGTTGGGGGATAGCAAATAGAGAAAGCAAGAGCACCATGCAAATGGGAGGAGAAATCCATGCAAAGAAGCTGTAGGAAAATAAAGGTGGGGTGAAAAAGGAGAGTGATAGAGTCTTGAGATAAAAGAGATAAAGATGGAAATGTTGCATAGTTATCAAGGACCCTACCACAACCTACTTTTGGACAAATATGAGTAGTGCCTGCTTTTGGGTTTTGGTATATAACCAAACAAAATATATGAGTGGGAAGGAAGGAATGCGTTGGTTTAAAGCATACTATGGTGTAAAAACCAAGGATTGGTGAGGGAGAGAGTAAAAACAATGCAAAAGAGTAAAAGGTAACGAAACCTAAGGATTGACGAGGGAGAGAGTAAAAACGATGCAAAAGAGTAAAAGGTAACGAAACCTAAGGATTGACAAGGGAGAGAGAGTAAAATCGATGCAAAAGAGTAAAAGGTAACGAAACCTAAGGATTGACAAGGGAGAGAGAGTAAAATCGATGCAAAAGAGTAAAGGAAACGAAACCTAAGGATTGCTGAGGGAGAGAGTAAAAACGATACAAAGTAAATAAATCAAGCGTTTGTATTTACAATCGAACATAATCCGAAAATAAATAGAAGTTAGAAGCACACGTCAAAGCATTATTCAATGGAGAAGAGTTAAAGAGGAGATTTAAGATTGAATGAGAGATTATCTTTTCTTGATGACAACCCTAAATTTGACACACATACCATACCATATCATACCATACCATACGACCCATACCATACATATATCATACACATCCTTTTCTTTTCGCTTTACCTTTTTCCTTACTTTTCTCTCCTTTTTACCTTTGGTTTGAATAGTTTCACCTTATTTTATTTTACTTTTATCTTCAGTGATAGTATTTTTTTTTAAAGTTCACAGGTTTGAATTTCATAAAAATTACTCCAGTTTGTATATTGAGTCTATTCGTGTACTTTTCCTCAAAGTGTAATCTACCATTTCAAGTTAATTAATTTGACGCATCAAAGATATTAATTCCATGTAAATTCTTTTATTACATACCGGTTTGGAATTTTTATAAGAATTTCTCGCAAAAACGTGTTGAATTGTAATTTAAATATATAAAATGGCGCATGATTGAAAACCGAATTAGGTAATCATAATATTTATTTCTGGATTAAACAAATCGAGAATATTACTAGCATAAATTATAGTAAAAGAGCTAGAATCACTAAAGCAGAGAAACATTATAGTTCTTGTTTAACCAATAAATCAAATTATCACATAGTTAAACAACACATCACAAAGGAATTGAACCATACATTACATTTTTTTATTGGTATGATAACAACTGATTTTTTTCGATTTGAATTGAGTGTTATTAATTTGAATGATGCGTGCGTATCATGACTCATATGTGCACAAAATCAGATTTTGGGTTTTAACTCATACTAATATAAGAAAACTGAATTTTGTAATTAGGGTTTCGATTAGTGACCCCATTAAACATATATAGTCATGTAGTAATAATTAATAAATTATCTACACACATGTATAAGCATATAGTAAGGGTTTGTTTATTATTTCACATTCTTGTTGTGAATCCGCGAATATTCTCCTTTTTATTAATTATTGCATTTATACGCATAAAATTATTGAATTTTCCTAGCATTTAAACCTAGTTAAATTTCATTTTTGAATTCAATAAAATGAAAAGGAGATTCAATAATATAAAAATTCCAATACAGATCCTCCATTTATACAATCTAATTTATGCATGAACGACACAAAAGCTGGAAAAAATGTGATGATGTCTAAAATGTTTTTTCATAAAATTAAAAGCCCAAATCCCTCACTCCTAGGAGAGGCTTATGAGTGACAAAAGTGGCACTTCAAATTCCAAAATGAAAAGTTAGCATATCATTCTACTTTTCATCAAAGTGTGTTTTATTTTTGTATATTTTCCACTTTCTTTTTTACTGTAAAATCTGCAAGAAAAAGTGTTTTGCTTTTTGGTGCGATTTTATACATCTAAATTATGGTTATATTTGTCGACTTTTCTCTGTTTTTGTCGTCTCCTTTTAGAATCTCTACTTTCAAATTTTATTGCCTATATGTTGCATGGGCGGTTTCTTGATGTTGTTTTTTTTGGCTATGTGCCAAAGCCCTTTACCCCGCGAACTCATCTCGTTGGGTCCTTCTTTCTGGACGGATGTTACAATTAATGAACGATAAACTTTAGACTTCAAAAAAAAAAAACATCTCATTCTATCCCATTTTAGAAAGATTGAAACGCATTTTGTCAATCGAACAATGAAGCGCAACTCAATTAGTGAGACATTTCATCAACCACTAATAGCTCAAGATTTGAGTCATTACAAAGAGTATATAGCAAATTAACCATTATTGATATTTATTAAAGCTAGTGTGATGAGGAAATGCCTATCATTTTCAGTTATAGGCTGCATGCATTTTAGATCATTCCCCACCACTCTTTATTTTGGTGTGGAAGTTATTAGAATTTTTATAAAATTAAATAGTGGTCCACTCTTTAATTATCACGAGGGACCAACTTTGGACTTTGAAAAGCTTTACAATCGCCATCAATATATAATGCTAAATGTCCATGTTAACTCTATTTTTATTATTGTTTAGATAAGTACATTCATCGTAAATCTGAATTTGTTTTTATATATAATATTATCTATATGAACAATCATCCGACATATAACTAACAAATTTTAATAGTTTAAAAACCTAAAAGTTAATTTAACCTTATTATATATTCTACTAATCTTTAATGTGGAAACACAAATGCTCGTATTTGTAATATATAAACATCAAAATAGGTACAAGTAAATCAAACTTATTTTTCAATCAAACACATTTTGACTTAACTAACTTCTCACAATTCTTTTTAAAAAACACACATACATCAAGACCAATGAGTTTTTTTTCCATATTCACATAAGAATGGTGGGGCAGATGCCCCTCCTCAAAAATTTGTATCCATGCTATTTTTCTTTTAATTTATAAATTTATTTAAAATTCATCTTTAAATGCTCCTTCTCAATATCTTAAAATTTTGTTTATAAAATATATTTTTGCCCTCGTCGTATCAATTCCTAGATCCGCCCTTCATTATATATTTTTATCACCAAGTAATCCAATTAATTGATTTGAGGTAGTGTTGGTTTCACAAGTTGGTAAGGATAAAGGATGTCATCATCATTTCATGGTCATATAATTCGATTTGGATTGCATATAGATATGAAAAATCATAAATTCCCACTATTTGAGCTGCTTTTTGCGGCGCACCCTCAACCTGAAATTTGTGTGGTCAAAATGTTTAACACCATCACACTCTGTAACGTAGCTAAATTCACGAAATTTGATCAAATTCTTATACCTTTGGAAATCTTGAATGACAAATAATAATGAGAAAGATGAGAAGGCAAACAAAATAACGTCGTTATGATTAACACTTAATTTTTATTTTTCATGTGTTTATTTATTTTACTATATGTTAATTAAGATGACACCATTTTATTTAAAATAATATTGTTTTATTTGACACATTATCTTTAGTTGGCACATCAATTTTGATTTTGACTAAACGAGACTGTAAAGAAAAATTTAAAAATTGTGGCATTACTTAATACTAGGTGATAGGATTTTAAATTTGTTAGTCCAACCTTTACAAGTAGAATTGAATCAAAGACCTGTTTCATTTTTATTTTATAGTTTTTGTATATTAATCAACTGATATTCCTTATTTCAACTCTATTAACAAATTGCTGCGTGTATGTCTAGAAAACAATATTCAACTTAGAATATATATGGAATATATATTTATTACAATATGGGTTTTTTTAAGACAAGTTACTTTAAGCAAGTCAAAGTACAGTGTATCTGTTAAGTATTTAAATCAAAATTAATTATTTAATTATAACAATCTTAGATTCTGCATATCAAGATGTGTTAGAAATAGATACGGTAGTTAATGATAAGTATTGTTTTCTTTATTTATCAAAATAAACTTAATATAAAGGGGGAGAACCAATAAATCGTTAGGTAAGGATAAATATATATTTGCATTGCTATTTTTTCAAAAGGAATCAAACTTAAAATAAGCCTGGGAAGAAAAATAATACTAGTATATAAAAATATTTGACTTCTATAGTTCTACGAGAATAAACTAATAGTATGTTGTCAACTAGGTTCATTAAATTCCAGTTTTTAAACAAAAGTTTCTAGAACTAGTGACCCGGTTTATATATTATCCTTGTTCCTACAACTATTGAATATTTGAATAACATTTTAGTGTAACTAGTAATGTTAATTAAGTGGTCATAGACTCATAATCATTGAACATATACATTTATATATCCTGACCAATATTCTCCTTGTGAAGATTTAGAATGTCTAAATATATGAATTTGTTGAGGCGATGTTTAAATGTCTATTTCCATAAGTGGGGTTATGAGTTAATGAACAAATATATACTACTATAAGTTACTATACTACATAAACAAGATTGATATAGCCTTACGATCTCTTACCACAACTTAAATAGAATCATTTTTATAGAGTGGACATCCATGAACATGCTTGAAGGTTGTTTTTTCCTCCATTGCTATACAACCACATCATGGTATAAAAGTTCAAACTATAAGACATGTTTTTTTTTTTTTTTTTTTTTGAATTTGCCAATTTAAACAAACAATTTGAAATATTGCATGTAATTGTATAAACAAACAAATTGGAAAAAGGGAAAGGAAATAATTTGAGATTAAGATCAAATAAGGAGTGGGACTAGTACTAGCTAGTAGTTATCATCAAAATCATTTAATGTTGTCACTTGCAAGATAATAGGGACAAATCAAATTATTAAACTCAAAAACCAAAGGGGGGGGGGGAGGGGGGGACGTGTGTTGATATAATGATAGTGTGGTTAATGTTCGACACTAAAGATCTCAATCGGGTTCGAGTACATTGTGATGCAACCTTTAAATTTCTATTCATTTATCTATTAAAAAATGAGGATTAACGTCCAGAGTCAAATATCTCATATTCGAGTCCACTATGAAGCGACCTTTAATTTTCTATCAATTTTTAGTAAATAAAGGTGGGGCCTCAACATGGTCGGAGTCTTATAAAAATGAGGGTTAGGTTATGTCTAATTAAAGAAATGATGGTATAAAAAATAGTAGCACTGATTAAAGTAATGTTGGTGAGGGTCTAAATAGTACAAGTCCCATGTGAGTTGATTAAGACAGGGATTAGCCTTGACAGCAGCAAGTTCGATGAGGACTAAAATATGTCATGCAAAGTAACGTGATGAACAAAAACATAATACAAACAATTAAGTAAAACAAAAACTCAATACTATCATTATAGTAATTGAAAGGGACACCCCAATCACAGACATGTACCTAAATAGAATTTTCAGACCAACATCCTATTTTGCTGAGAGCCATACAACACCCCAATTCTTGATACACAACAAAAGAGGAATTAAACACAAAGTTCTATGTTCAACTTGATGAAATCACTCTACAAATCACAAATATATTAATAAAAGTACATGAATATATCCATAATCAAAAGCATAGATAACATCAAATGACAACAAATCCACAGCCACAATCAAAGAATGAGATAAAAGGGTTAAATTCATTTGTTTTTTTCATATTTTTTCCTTCCCATTCCTGGTGTAGGAATACTGCCAGTGTATTGTTACAAACACAATAAATCTGCCTTGGAGCAGAAAAGCAAGGCAGCACCAAGAGAGTAGTAAGAACATACAACATCGAATAAGATTAAACTATACTAGAAAATCCAGTGCTAAAATGTGTCTAATTCATTTGAAAGTTGGAAACAAATCTGCCCGAATCATTGAAGAAACTCAGGCATGATGAATATTCATAGATTTTTTTAGGCAGTAGTTGAGTTTGTGAAATTTCATAGCACCTTCTAGAAGAATTCCACTTGCTTCAGCATCTCCAAGCCGTAGCAGAGACCAGTTCCTTCCTTTGCCAGCATAGAACGAGAGAAGACTGCCTCTTCTCGACCTGAAAACCTCGAACTGGAGTCCTCTTTATCACACACTCCGCTTGTGATTCTGTGAAGTTGCTAAATGTTATCGGGGAGAATCCTGAAGACAAAAAGAGAGACCTCCAATGCTGCGTCTTCTCAGGTGAGCGATGACGGCCCATCACTATCTTCTCAATGGCCGGTTGGAGCAAGAACCTCTCAATCTTCTGCAGGGCATCCACATTCACATTGACGGCATCAAGAGACTCGAGCAGGTTAGAGTAAGACTGGAGGGCGTGGACTACATGGTTGGCGAACGGAAGATCAGTCCTATCACACCCTCTGTCGACAGAAACCACAATCCTCGGTGAGAGCTGCTTGACAAAGCGCATGATTAGTGGCACCGAGAACTGGTGATTGGCAAGAGAGCAGACAGGGAGATTCACTGCAATCGCCTCGTTCTCTTGCACGTGGAAAGGCAAAGACCATGAAGCAGAATTCAAGGAATCAATACTAATAGCCTCAAACTCGAATGCAATGTTAATCTCGCTAGCAAACTGGATGAGATTCTCCCGTGTGAGACCGAGCTCAAGCTGATCATAGGTGGAAGAAGTAGAAGCAAGGGCAGTAATTTTGAAGGAGGGTGCGCCCCCGCCACGAAGTGCAAGCTCCTGCATAAGAGACGCCCACTGGCCGCCATAGCCAATGTCGAAATCAACAATATGAATCCTATCAAAGCCTTGGAGAGCTTCAAGAATTGCTTGATTGCAAGTAAAGTTGGCAAATTGGACAAGAGGAGAGATCTCAGAGAAAGATTTATAAGCACCAATCTTGAAAACGAGGCTAAAAGGCGTTGAAGAAGAGTTGTTGACATTAGTTTGAAGGATCATTTGCAAAGCCTCCTTGCAATAAAAGGCAGCCCTATTGAAAGGCTTACCAGTGGGGGAGAGCTGGTGATTGAGCCGCGCCAATATCCCTTGCGCGAGTACCGGATTACCTGTCTGGACAAGCTCCGCAGCCTTGAAGAGCTGGTCGACTATGGCCTGCTGCTGCCCTAATTCCTCCATTTTGGGCTTCTGCTGCTGCAGGTAATGAGGAAACTGCCCGGTGTCCGTAAACGTCCCTCTCGAGTCGTCAGCGGGCCATCCGGGGTTGTGGCGCTTGGCCTGAGGAGGCCCGAAGAGGCTCTGCTCTTGCTGTTGATTGAACGACAGCGGGAAGAAGGAGGGCTGGTGGTGGTTGAAAATGGGAGGTCTCATTTCTGCAGAGGAATCAAATGCAGCCGGATGATGAAGAGTTACTGCCCCGAGACTGTTAGGAACTGATGATGAATGAATCAAATTTGGGGGAAATTTGAAATTAGGGTTTGAAGAGATGGGATTGGAAACCAAACCAATCTTCTCAACGCTGGATCTGTTGGTATTTGGGAAAATTGGGAGCGAGGGCATGAAGCTGCTGCTTCCCCCAAATTGCTCCCCGCCGAACCCTTGATCCACCACACCAAAGCCACCGCCGCTAAAATCGAAATCCGCGGGGGCAATTTGGAGAGACTTGGCAGGATCGTCCACATCACCCATGACCCAGCGGAGGAAGGCCTGCTCCTGGCTGGGCGAAACCGCCGCAGAATCCGACAGCACACTCTCCCAATCCTCCATGGAAACTTTATCCGGGTTGCCGGCGCCTCCGATCTCTAGAGACGGCGGAACGGGAAGGAGGTCGGAGTCAGTTGCTCCTCCTCTGGCATTGGAGCTTGTTGCAGTGGTGGAGTCTTGGTGCCATTTGGCGTCCGAAACAGTCGCCACGCCGGCCGTGTCGGTAGAAGCAGCACCACCTCCGCCGAGAGATGAAGACAGAGTTGAAGAGGATGTAATTCTGGCGGAATCCAGCACAGATGTAGGCTCGCCGAAGCTGAAACAGTCTTTTTTGATGAAATCAGTGTTTTTCAGTAAAAAATCAAAGTCGAAGACCCCCTTCCCCTGAAAATCAAAGGGCAAGGGCATCCCCTTCATCTAAGTCTAAACAACTGAATCCTCAAATTCCAGCCAACACAGTGTGAGTGTGAGCACGCTTGGAGAAGTGCAGAGAAATCGAGAATATATACATGCATGAATGTGAATGTATGTATATACTGGGAGAGAGCAGAGAGCAGAGAGCAGAGAGCAATCAATCCTGCTAAAGGTGAAAGGAAGAGAAGGGAAATGGTGTTGTATGTTGGAGAAACGGATGAATGGTTTGATCTTCTCTCGTCTAGTCGTTTAATCTGTGTGTTCTGCCATGGATGCGTGCAACATAAAAAAGTAGCCAAGTGCCCCCCCTGCCCCTTCATTCATCTTCTCTCTTCTCAATTGCTTATTTCTTTCTTTTTTTTTCCTTTTCTGTAATTTGTTTCTTCACCCTTTTTGTAGTTAATATATGTGGCTTGTGTTGCTATCTTTACAGGTAGGGTTTCAGTATCCCACGCGCTAACACCTTGAGTCTTCTCCACTTGCGTCATCTTAATTTTCACTATAAATTCAACTTTATGTTTGCATTTTTTACTACTGGTATAAAACAACATTAAATATGAGAGTGCATTATAACTATTGCAAATAGGCCCGTCAAAATAGATATCGGGTATTGGATACCCGATATCCAAATCCCAAAAAGGTTGGATAATTGGATACCCGAAACCCGATTTTTTGAGTTTCGAATCGGGATCGGATATTGAGAATTTTGAATTTTCGGGTATCGGGTAACCCGATATCCGATTAGGTATACCCGAATTACCCGATTTTTTGAAAAAGTTAATAAGTAGTGTGTTAATTCTAATTTGCATATTCTTACTCAAATATGAAATACCCAAACTTTACGCATTATATTAAAATTTCTGCAATCATTGTTACTCCTATTATATTAGTTCTATTTTTCAAGTTTAAATAATTAGGTTGATGGTAGTTACTGAGTTACAGCAGAATGCCTCCCTCCCCCTTTTTTACTCTCTCGCCTGTGCCTCCCTCCGCCTACTCTCTCGTCTGTGCCTACTTCCGCCGGCGCCGTCTCCTCTCACAGCACCGGCCCTCATCTCTCCCGGCGCCAGCCGCAACAAACTCTCCTTTACTGCCTAGCCGCCGCCCTCTACTGTCCAACTTTCCTCAAAATTGAAATTGAAATCGGGACTGAATACCCGAGTCGAGTATTCGGGTATCCGAAATTAAAATCGGATCGGATACCCGAAATTTTCGGATCGGGTATCTACGGATACCCGATTTGACAGCCCTAATTGCAAAAATGATGAGACCTATATTCAAAGATGGTACTTCATAAAATTTGAATTTGACGTAAATAGTTTAAATAAAATTACTTTTTGAAATATAATATGTATTTAAAATAGATTTGAATTTAGTATGAATGATTAGATATGACCTTACATGTTATATATTTGGACATGTAATTTTGTGCAGTCATATTTTATAACTTAAGTTGAGCAAAAAAAAGTGCGATGTTTATCTGCAACTTTAAATAAAACATTCTAAAAAAAAGAAACGAGTCATTTTAAGTAGGACGTAAAGAGGATTAAATCTCTTTATCTACTACCTTATCTTCATTTAAAATTAATTATAATACCAGCTAATATTGATAATTTATTATTTAAATCATCTGAAACGGTATTGCAAAATCCAAAATGAAATGAGAATTATCACATGAGTTTGCATTATAACTATTGCAAAAACTTATGAGACCTATATTCAAAGATAGTACTTTGTAAAATTTGAATTTACAAAATTTGAATTTGGTGTAAATAGTTTAAATAAAATTACTTTTTAAATACATCATGTACTACATAAAATAAATTTGAATTTAATATAAAAGATTAGATATGACCTTATACATTACTTTTTGGACATGTAATTTTATGCAGTCATAATTTATAAATTAAGTTGAGAAAAAAAAAAGTGTGATGTTTATCTGTCACTTTAAATAAAACATTCTAAAAAAATATACGCGTCATTTTAAGTAGGATGTAAAGAGTATTAAATCACCTTATCTACTACCTTATCTTCATCTAAAAAATTAAATTTAATACACAGCTAATATCGATAATTTATTATTTAAATAATCTGTAACGGTATTGCAAAATCCAAAATGAAATGAGAATTTAGTTTATCACATGAGTTTGCATTATAACTATTGCAAAAACTTATGAGACCTATTCAAAGATAGTACTTTGTAAAATTTGAATTTACAAAATTTAAATTTGGTGTAAATAGTTTAAATAAAATTACTTTTTAAATACATCATGTACTACTTAAAATAAATTTGAATTTAATATGAAAGATTAGATATGACCTTGTACATTACTTTTTGGACATGTAATTTTATGCCGTCATAATTTATAAATTAAGTTGAGAAAAAAAAAAGTGTGATGTTTATCTGTCACTTTAAATAAAACATTCTAAAAAAATATACGTCATTTTAAGTAGGGCGTAAAGAGTATTAAATTACCTTATCTACTACCTTATCTTTATTTAAAAAATTAAATTTAATACACAGCTAATATTGATAATTTATTATTTAAATAATCTGTAACGGTATTGCAAAACCCAAAATTAAATGAGAATTTAGTTTATCACATGAGTTTGCATTATAACTATTGCAAAAACTTATGAGACCTATATTCAAAGATAGTACTTTGTAAAATTTGAATTTACAAAATTTGAATTTGATGTAAATAGTTTAAATAAAATTACTTTTTAAATACATCATGTACTACTTAAAATAAATTTGAATTTAATATGAAAGATTAGATATGACCTTATACATTACTTTTTGGACATGTAATTTTATGCCGTCATAATTTATAAATTAAGTTGAGGAAAAAAAAAGTGTGATGTTTATCTGTCACTTTAAATAAAACATTCTAAAAAAATATACGCGTCATTTTAAGTAGGACGTAAAGAGTATTAAATCACCTTATCTACTACCTTATCTTCATTTAAAAAATTAAATTTAATACACAGCTAATATTGATAATTTATTATTTAAATAATCTGTAACGGTATTGCAAAACCCAAAATTAAATGAGAATTTAGTTTATCACATGAGTTTGCATTATAACTATTGCAAAAACTTATGAGACCTATATTCAAAGATGGTACTTTGAAAAATTTGAATTTGATGTAAATAGTTTAAATAAAATTACTTTTTAAATGCAACATGTACTACTTAAAATGAATTTAAATTTAATATGAAAGATTAGATATGACCTTATACATTACTTTTTGGACATGTAATTTTATGCAGTCATAATTTACAAATTAAGTTGAGAAAAAAAAAGTGCGATGTTTATCTGTCACTTTAAATAAAACATTCTAAAAAAATAAACGAGTCATTTTAAGTAGGACGTAAAGAGTATTAAATCACCTTATCTACATTCTAAAAAAATAAACGAGTCATTTTAAGTAGGACGTAAAGAGTATTAAATCACCTTATCTACTACCTTATCTTTATTTAAAATTAAATTTAATAGACAGCTAATATTGATGATTTATTATTTAAACCATCTATAACGGTATTGCAAAATCCAAAATGAAATGAGAATTTAGTTTATCATATTTTTGTTTTTTAACGGAAAACATCTATAGATCAAACACAAATTGAGGGTAATTTGGATTGTGGATCAAAATATATATTTTGTAGAATAATAGCATTTGATTATAATGATTTTTCAGATCATTATTTATATATTTTCTTATCATATCCACATTATAACTAGAAATGTAAGTCATTTTGTTTTGCCTAAGGACGGCTATTACTTTATGATTATAGTTTGAGACACGAGTGATAATAATGCTTTGAATTTTTATGATATGCACAATATTTGAGCTTAAGATATGAAAACATGGACGGCTTTGTAGATTACTCTTTAGGTTGCGTAGAGGGTCGTTTTGGGACGTTTATTTTTGTCTAACATATTTGCATAGTGTCTATCTTGCACGAAGCGAGCAATACTTAATTTTGTAGGTATTTGATGTTAATCAAGTAGTTTGATTTTCCTATATGGTTTCATGAGTTTAATATGTTTATAAACTCACGATTGTTGTAATTCCTTTCATAGAACATAATTTGACATAGAAATGGAGATGAGATGAAGTCATAGACATTATATGAGCTAAAAACAATAAATCACAAAGTACACAATCTCTATGCGTTTAATACTGTATGTTTTTAAACTCACAATTGTTGTAATTCCTTTTATAGATGACAATTTGACATGAAAATGAATATGAGATGAAGTCATAGACAATATATGAGCCAAAGGCAAGAAATCACAAAGTACACGATCTTTGTGAGGTGCAAACGAAGCACACAGCCCATATATCTTAGTCTTTTTGGGTTATAAACATTGGCGTCAACCACATATTATGTACATAATACATGGAACGGAATGGTGTGATTGAGAGCCTATGGTTTTGATTATATTGTTAAAATAGAATGAGTAGCTAGTTTTTCTTTATTGCTTCTGGCGTGTACTAGTATGTGATTAGTCCATTCTTCATTGCTTTGAAATGTCATCGTTGCTTTTCATGTCTTATTAGTCCATCTAGATTATTCGACAAGCCACATATAATTGATTTCGCTCGAACCATCAATCGTGAAAAGTCTTAAATGTAATCAAGCATTCATAACATTTGTAACTAAGTTAACTTTGAAGTATGTGAAATAATCCGAAATTCACCCAGAACTGATAATATTAGTAGTACCAAATACCAATAGCCTTTCAACTTATTTACTTTAGTAGGTAGATTAAAAAATCATCTGTCGAATCGACCCCTGATTATAATAAAATTGTAATCTTGCATTATTAATTCTATAGAAATTAATTGTATTTATTTTGTAATTGAAAATAGTTTATGATTACACATAGATATAGTATTATGTGAGCTATAATCTGAGCGATCGGCCCAATAACCAAAGGCATTGAAAGGCTACAATGTTTGGGCCCTAACCAGGCATTGATATTTTAATTTTATAATTCGAAAGGTTAAAATAACGAACCATCTGAAACTAGTTAATGTGTATCTAGTAAAAATATGCAACTTAAACTATGTATGGAAAATATTAATCATAATGTAGGTCAATGTGCAGTGCATCTTTTAAGTATTTAAATCGAAATCAATGATTTGTAGAACTCTTTAGATTCTCCATATCAAGATTTGTAGTATTAAGTCGGCTAGCCGATGGCTAGCCTACCATTGCGGATGCTCTAAATGAACGCTACAATCATTAAAATATCATAGTAGTAAATTAAGTGCATGAGCTTTATATCTAAATAAATAGATTTACCCCCATCAAATATGTGTGTGTTTTTCATACCATATCCTCTACACTTGATTGATTAGGTGCCTCCAACTTCATAACAGTTAAATGTGGTCTCCTTGTGAAGATTTATAATGCTCTAATATATGAATTTGTTGAGACAATATCTTCTACTCCTTTTTAAAAAAATATCTCTCCACTCTGCACAAATTAATGTAAAAGAAATGGATGAAATTTTTTTTATTAAAATATGAATCCTGCTTCTATATAGTAAGTAGTCTTTGATCTAATGTTAGTGAAATGAGCTAACAAAATATGAAATATATTTACCAAAAATAATAAAAATAAAATGGGAGGACATTGTGTCAAAAAAATCATTTTCCTATGTTTATAGTATAGGGAGTACTATTATTTTAGAATAGACAACGTACTGCCTTGAGTTGTTTTTTTTCCTATTTCATAGCCCCTACCGTAGTGTCAAAAATATTTTTTTATTATAAATATGCCAATTTAAGCAAACAATTTGTGATAGCAATTTAAAACCTAATGATCTCCCACAAATTATATGATTATCCAAAACACACAATCAAAACTCACAAGTCCACTCCAACCACTTAACTGTACTAAAAAGCTCAAACAATTCTTTTACCATCACAGCACAACCATTCTTGATATGGAACATGAGATCATCTCTCACTCTCTCTCTCACACACACACACGAGGGGACGCACCATGGCCTATACCTTATAAAAATGATGGTTAGGTCTAATTAAAGAAAGAGGGATTGAAAGTAACATTGGATTAAAGTAATGTTGATGAAGGTCCAATAATACAAGTCCCATGTGAGTTGATTAGCCTTAACAGCAGCAAGTTCGATGGGGAATTAAATATGAAAATGTTGGCATGCAAAGTAACAAGATGGACAAAGAGAGCAAAAAAAACATAACAGAAACAATTAAGTACAACAAAAACTCTATACTATAATAATGCACTCATTGTAATTGAAAGGGACATCTCAATCATAGAGATTCATTCCATTGATTCTAATATTGGATTAAGTAAGAATGCGCACAGACCAAACAGCATTAACTTACATCAACAAGAAGCTTAATAAACAACATTCATTGCCAAATGGATTTCACAACTAGGACAAGAATAGTTGTCTGGTTTCTAGGTAGTTTTACATATAAGAGAGTAACACTGATCAGATTCATATCACCAAAATGCAGTTTATCCATCTAAATCACCTCAAAATCAGATCAAAAATATAAACGAGTAAACAATTCGTATTTTCCAGTAGTTAAGATGCAGCAAGCAAGATTGATTCACGAGTCACAACCATATCTTGATGCACAACAAAGAGGAATCATACCAAGTAACAAAATTTAGAATCTAGGTATATGAATAACTCCATGATCAAAAGCATAGATAAAATCCAACCTGAATTCTTTAGGACAAGAAGGAATTATACCAAGTGATGATTATGATTATGATCATGCTCTTTAAACTACCCAATATCGATGCTCACCATAATAATCCCTCAAACAAAGAATTGAGTTAAAAGGGTTAAATTCTTTTGTAATTTTCATTTTGTTCTCCCTTCCCATTTCTGGTTTTGCAACACTGCCAATGCATAGTTACAAACACAATAAATCTGCCTTGGAGCAGAAAAGAAAAGCAGCACCAAGCGAACAGTAAGTAAGATCCACCATTAACATACGACACTGAATAATATCAAATATATTAGACCATACAGTACTAACATGTGGCTAGTTCATCCGAAAGCTGGAAACAATCTGCCCGAGTCAGCGAGATAATTAGGAGAAGAAACTCAGGCACGATGAATATTCATTAAATTTAAAGGCAGTAGTTGAGTTTGTGAAATATCATAGCACCTTCTAGAAGAATTCCACATGCTTCAGCATCTCCAAGCCGTAGCAGAGATCAGTTCCTTCCTTTGCCAGCATAGAACGAGAGAAGACTGCCTCTTCTCAACCAGAAAACCTCGAACTGGAGTCCTCTTAATCACACACTCAGCTTGTGATTCCGTGAAGTTGCTAAACGTTATTTGGGAGAACCCTGAAGACAAAAAGAGAGACCTCCAATGCTGTGTCTTCTCAGGTGAGCGAAGACGGCTCAACACAATCTTCTCAATGGCCGGTTGGAGCAAGAACCTCTCAATCTTCTGCAGGGCGTCCATATTCACATTGGCAGCATCAAGAGACTCAAGCAGGTTCGAGTAAGACTGGAGAGCATGGATTATGTGGTGTGCAAACGGAAGATCAGTCCTATCACACCCCCTGTCAACAGATACCACAATCCTCGGTGAGAGCTGCTTGACAAAGCGCATGATCAAAGGCACAGAGAACTGATGAATGGCAAGAGAGCCAACAGGGAGATTCACTGCAACCGCCTCGTTGTCTTGCACGCGGAAAGGCGGAGACCAAGAAGCAGAATTCAAGGAATCAATACTAATAGCCTCAAACTCGAATGCAATGTTAATCTCACTAGCAAACTGGATGAGATTCTCTCGTGTGAGGCTCAGCTCAAGCTGATCATGGGTGGAAGTAGATGCAAGGGCAGTAATTTTGAAGGAGGGTGCGCCCCCTCCGCGAAGTGCAAGCTCCTGCATAAGAGACGCCCACTGGCCGCCATAGCCAATGTCAAAATCAACAATGTGAATCCTATCAAAGCCTTGGAGAGCTTCAAGAATGGCTTGATTGCAGGTGAAGTTGGCAAATTGGACAAGAGGAGAGATCTCAGAGAAAGATTTGTAAGCACCAATCTTGAAAACGAGGCTAAAAGGCGTGGAAGAAGAGTTGTTGACATTAGTGTGGAGGAGCATTTGCAAAGCCTCCTTGCAATAAAAGGCAGCCCTATTGAAAGGCTTACCAGTGGGGGAGAGCTGGTGATTGAGCCGCGCCAATATCCCTTGCGCGAGTGCTGGATTTCCAGTTTGGACCAGCTCTGCAGCCTTGAACAGCTGGTCGACCACGGCCTGCTGCTGCTGCTGCTGCTGGAGCCCTGATTCCTCCATTTTGGGCTTCTGCTGCTGCAGGTAATGAGGAAACTGCCCGGTGTCCGTAAACGGCCCTCTCGAGATCTGGGCGCCGGGCTCGTCGCGGGCCACCCCGGGTTGTGGCGCTTGGCCTGAGGAGGCCCGAAGAGGCTATGCTCTTGCTGTTGAGTGAACGGCAGCGGGAAGTAGTTGGTCTGGTGCTGGTTGAAAATGGGAGGTTTCATTTCTCCAATCGGATGATGATGGAGCGTTGTTGCACCGAGATTGTTTGAAACCGAAGATGAATTCATCAAATTTGGGGGAAATTTAAAATTAGGGTTTGAAGAAATGGGATTGGGAACCAAACCAATCTTCTCAACGCTGGATCTGTTGGTAGTTGGGTAAATTGGGATCGAGGGCATGAAGCTGCTTCCCCCAAATTGCTCCCCGCCGAACCCTTGATCCACCACACCAAAGCCGCCGCCGCCGCCGCTAAAATCGAAATCCGCGGCGGCGCCTCCGCCTCCGCCAAATTGGACGAACTTACTGAGATTCCCCATTGCAGGATCGTCCACATCAGCCATGACATAGCGGAGGAATGCCTGTTCCTGGGTGGGAGACTCCGACAGCACGCCCTCCCAATCCTCCATGGCGAATTTCTCCGGGTTGCCTCGGATCTCTAGAGACGGCGGAACGGGGAGGAGGTCGGAGTCAGTCGCATTGGAGCTGGTGGCAGTGGTGGAGTCTTGCTGCCATTTAGCGTCCGAAACAGCCGCCACGCCGGCCGTGTCGGTAGAAGCAGCACCACCACCTCCGCCGAGAGATGAAGACAGAGTTGAGGAGGAAGTAGGCCTGCTCCGAATTCTAGCAGAATCCAGCACAGATGTAGGCTCGCTGAGGAAGCTGCCTTTCTTGACGAAATCAGTGATGAAATCTTTGTTCTTTAGCACAAAATCCAAGTCGAACACCCCCTTCCCCTCAAATTCAAAGGGTAAGGGCATCCCCTTCATCTAGACAACCGAATCCCCAAATTCCACAGGCAATAATTAATCAAAGTCTACGTTTGCAAAAATGCAGAGAATTCGTGAATATATACATGCATGTATGTATGTATGTATATGCTCGGCAAAAATGGTGGGTTTGTATTGTTGGAGAAATGGAGGGTGTGGATGAATTTTTGTTGGTGTTTAATTTGCTCTCGTCTAGTCGATGAAGGAGCAGTACTCTGTCTGCCTTCTGTTTTCTGCCATGGCTTGTCTAGTTATCTTTCTTCCTAGGGTTTCTCTCCCTCTCCATTTCCCACGCGCTAAAACCATGACCATTCTCCACTTGCGCCATGCTTAAGTTTAAATCACCCTGTCGGAAAGTACTTTGATCCCACCAAGAAATTTTTTTAGTATTTGTTATTTTTGTCAATTTTTTATTGAATGTATTTTTATATTACTTTTTTATAATAGGTATAATTCAACTTTTATTATAAAATTAATATACAATTGAGACTCATCTTCTATAAATTATTTTAATCTAATTTACACTTATCGGGGAATGGAGGAAGTATGTTTAATAATATACATTTTAGTTATATATTTTTTTATTTTTCTCATTAATATGAGAAAAATTTCATTCTAATTAAATGTGACCATGTGGCCTTCTTTACATTATCAATCTATAAATTTATTATCTATCATACATACTAGTATTCTATATGAATATAATTCTTAAAAATTAATCACTAATTCATATTATCTATCATACATACTAGTATTCTATATGAATATAATTCTTAAAAATTAATCACTAATTCAAAACGCCATCACTAATCACCCTATATGCAACGAAAAATCGTCAAAACCAGACAAAATAATTATTTCAATCAATCAAAATTTCATGATTTATGCTTCGGCAGATTAAAATTGTGATAAAAGTCGTAATTTAACTGAGATGCAAAGCAAAATTAAATTAGTAGGTGCACAGTTTGATTAGAGGGAGTGTGTGACAGACGCGCTGGCTTAGAGCGTGGGGGAGGGATTTAGTGCTCTCCTACTGTAGTATTTGTACAGGGACCAACAACGCAGTGGAGGGATGAACTGGCGCCATTTTAATTCCGGAAATACCCCTCCTCGGTCACCCCACATTGACATGTTCTCCTCCATCACAGACCTTATTCAAAATTGTGTCCTCGCCGTAATACAAAGCCACCTTCACCGACTTCTCTCACTAGATCCACTAGCTAGGTGCTGTTTTCTGACAACCCCTTTTGATCCCGGGACTGCCCCTCCTCGGTCGCCACCTTCTATGCCAATGCGGGGGCATTCCCGTCTTTTCACTAAAGCAGCTTCTGCTGTCCATGTCCTGAATTTCGAAACTGCGTCTCACGACACGAGATAATGAATGAAAAAGGCTATTGTTTTTTCCCTGAGCTCAGTTTTTGAAAATATCGAGGACCGAATCGACGGTTGAGATCTCGCATGGGGGGTGGGACGAGGATCTCGGTTTGCTTCTATTGGTGTAAGGGCCTGTTTGGTCGTGGGCTATTAAATAGCGGTTATAAAAGGAAAGAGGGGTTGGTTTGTGAACCAATGGCTGCTTCAGGATTCACTGTCGTTCTCGAACGACAGACGTAACTAAGTAAGAAAAATTTACTAGTTTACTGTAAAAACTACTACTAGTAAAAAGTAAAAGTGTGATATTTTTCCCCCTTTTATAATAGAATTGTGGTGTTTGTGGGCTTTTTTGGTCATTTCACTATGGTTGCTTGTGATTTCATGCTCAAGGATGTAAATGTCAGTTCGTATATGAAAGTAGAGTATTGTATTTACTTCGTACTCGTCCTAAAAATATGTATTCTTTCTTTTTAATCCGTCACATAAGAGTATTCACTTTCTAATTTAAAAAAAAATTAATTTAATTAAGGTGGAAGTCATCCATAAAAATATTGAATTTTAATATTTTTTCATAACATATTTTAGTTTTCTATATGTAATATGTTGATTTGAGGAACATGCATTTTTAAATTGACAATGTGATTTAATTATTTGCTAAGTATATACAGAAAATTGATAAAATTCATTGACGTGTACATACTCTAGAAATTTTTTAGATTCCGAAGTAAATACTGCTTTCATCCCGTTAGTGTTGAGTATTTATTTTAGATACGGAAATTAAGAAATAGCAAGAGTATGGATTATAGTTAAAAAGTTTATATTGAAAATAAAGTAGAAAAGAGAATAAATTAGGAAAAAATAGAGTAAATGAGAATATAAAGTAAAAGTGATAAGTGTGTTGCATTTGGCCTAAAAAGTAAATGACTCAACATTAACGGAAAAACTTAAAAGGGAATATGATCACTAATGAACCAGAGGGAATACAATTTTCCAAATAAATCTCGAAAAAAAATTGAGAAAAATATTTTTAATTTATAATTTGTACGTTCGATATTTACATTTTCGAGACAAATCAGAATTTAACCAAAAACAAGTTTTTTTTTCGAGAATTTGTCCTTAAATAAATTGTTTGAGTAAATGATAATTATTCTTTACGTTTTACATGCGCACGGTTTATATAATTGAGTAAATTACGGTGTCGTACTGTTGACATAACTAATTATCTTATGATTATCCATATAAGTTTAAGTTGTGTGATTTAATCTCATAAATCCAACATAATACATATTTAACCTCGAGATATAATATCGTAAAAAATAAAACATACATGAATCTAGAAAATGAATCGAGATTTTAATTATTTGAATCATAGGTCGGTCGATAATTAATTGACCTTCATTCATCTCTCTTAGATATCATGTCTTTTAAAATTTCTTCGGTTTATATCTTATAGTATATGTTCTCTCTATAAAGTCATCGACCTTCTCACCACAATGTTGCATAATGCTGAATACATATGCATCGTGGTTGACATTAGTGAGCGACTTCCAAATTTTATTAGTAACAAAATTTAAAAAATTTGGTCAACGACTTATAAGCCGGAAAATAACTAAACTGAATGTATGCGTAGACTCGTAGTTGTAACAAATTAGAAATTGCAAAAAAATATGTATATTTCCCTAACCTTAGCTAATATTTATGGCAAAAGACCAACACAATAAAAACTACTATACGATTTTAATGATTTTGTAACCATATATAGACTTGTTTACTTGAATGTAAGGAGGCGAAAATACAAATTATAATACTATTATATGCATTATGGTAGTTGCCTCCTGACACTTGACCCATACAAGAGCACTTGGATTTGTAATAAAAATGTGATTTCTAATTTATAAATTCATAGCTTTATAATTTTAATATATTTAGGTTATTCAATAATATTACATTTGCTATTTTATTCATTTAATAATTGTTAATGTTTCTCAATATTTCATAATTTCATTTATTGAGCAAAACAATATGTACTACTATATGGATCAAGATCATACTTTGTGTTACGTATTATAATAATAATAATTATTATTATTATTATTCTGTGCTTATATAATAGTACTCCTTTAAATAAAAATTTTTACTGTCAGTATTATGCCTATGTTTATAATTGTAATATTTTTCTTGATTATGTGCTTGTAGGAATATTTTTCAAGGACATTATTTTCTTGTTAAACAAACGGGTACTAAAGAAATTATTCTATTTCCGACCCCGACTTTAGTAAATTAGGAACGTGTCCTCCTCACTTGTAGGCGTTTGCTCTAATTAAATTTAATTTAATTCTTAATTAAATTTTAAAAATTGCAGACTCCGGACTAGAGTCATCTTCTTTATGACCACAAAAAATAATGAAAAATTATTGTCAATGTGTTGGTGAACATTCTGCGTTCTGCCCCTTATTAAATAGTTTAATGGAGTAATTAATGGCGTAATAAAAATTACACCGTCTACAATTACGTGCTTGTATCTATAAAACATTAGTATTCCTATATATTTTTGTTAAAATATTTACTAGACGGATCACATTACCACTGGTTTTAAGGTTTAACTTGTAATTCTTATTATTTATTAAGTTGCATGTGCCAAAAATTGTTTGATGGTTTTAAACTTTGAATACTACATAGGTAACTCGATAAAAAAAATTGACAGTTTAGAGGAGAAAATAAATACTAACATTTAAAATTAGAAGCAACGTGATCAAACTTTATACACACTTTTCCGGTTCATTTTAAAACAAGTAGAAAATGAAAAGACGAAATTTATTTTGGCTAAAATCGAAAATAATGTATAGCAAAGTGCACTGTAATATTGGGTTCGAGTCTATTGACTAGGATTGTCTAGGCCTTTATAGGTCTAGATTTGATTGCAGTCAGTAGTGTAGAAAGTAGATTTGATTTTAAACTCTTTTATCACTTTGTAGATATGAATTTTATTTGATAGTTAAAATTAAAGTTACTGTACCTATCCTAGTAAAAAGAAAAAAACGAGAAAATTTATTGAGAGCAACAATAACTGGGGACAAGCTCGTAGACCGTTGTACTAGTACTTTTTCGTATAGATAAATTTTATTTACTGCTATCTCCGTATCCCAAATTTTGACATAGTTTATTGTTTCAGTCCGTCCCTGAAAATTTGACGCACTTCACTTTTTATCATTTTTAGTAGTAGACCTCATATTCCACTAACTCATTCCTACTCATATTTTATTATAAAACTAATACTACTTTAAAATAGGACCCACATCCCACCAACTTTTTCAACTAACTTTTCATTACATTTCTTAAAACTCGTGTCGGGTCAAAGTGTGTCAAAATTTGGGGGACGGAGGTAATACTATATAGTACCAAAAAATAACAAATCATGTGTATGTTAAATAACTTAGTTTATATTAAAGCTCGTTACAGATGTAGAAAACGGAACTTGTATGATCAGAACTTGCCACTTGAAGAAGGTGGACTCTTACTCGTCAATGACAATGTAGTTTTAGCTAGAACATGTGTTTCATGTAACTTATAGTGCTTCAAAACTTGATATTGTAATTTAAATCTCAAACTCTTAATTTATAACTTTGATCAAACTCATTCTTCTGAAAAAATCAACCACCAACAGCTCAAATTTTCGAATCCCATTAACAAACTTTAGCAAGTTCATTTCTTACGGAGTATTAGCTTCGTTTTAAAAGTCTGAAAGAATTTGAAATTGGTTCATAATTATAGCTGGTGTTTAGAATGATAACTTTTTCCAAATAGTAATAAAATATGAAGAGATGAAAATAATAATGAAAAGGGACAGACACAGAGAGTATAAAGAATTAAAGAGGTTTGTTAAATTGTCCTAACAATGTTGAAAAATGTGTGAAGGAAGAGAGGACAAGCTTAGGTTTCATAACATTAATTAATGATTAATTAGCACAACCATGATTTGGATTTGGGAGCAATTAAAACCTTAGTTTATTACATCCCTCCCATCCCATGTGATACCTTACAAACTTCTTCCTTCTCAATGAAGTGGAAAGTGCATCCAACTCAACTCCCTTTACTTGCCCCCTTGTTTCACAATCTCTTGTCTTTCTTTATGCATAGATATTATATCTCTCCTCTCTTTCTCTCTCACAAACACACACACACACACACACTTTTCTCTAATAGCTCAAAATGGTGATTTTATGTTCTTTACTCTATTCTCAAGGAACCAACATCTCAAGCAAACCCATATTTTGGGTTGAGTCACAATATTGTAGTACCAACGATAACATATCGTATACCATACCAAAAATATCAATACGAGAGAATATCATAATTTTATCCTACCAAGAACCAGTATAGTGAATTATACGAATATACAATAAAATGTGATATGAAGCATTTCCAATACTGTTATGGAAACAAACTTTGGGACAAAATCATCTTTCTTATGATGGTAGATTTTTTTGGTCATAAAATATTTTTTAAATGATTACTTATTTTTCTAAGAACCACCCCTGTGATTAGGGGACACCAAAAAATTTCCAGCTAAAATGGTTGTCTTATTACAAGACCACCACCACTTTACCCTTTAGTTTATAAAAAAAATGAGAAGTACTGCTATATACATTCACATTAATCATACATGCATGCACATGTTTGTGGACTATATATAAATTTCGTAGGTCAATTAAACTATATATCTAAAAAATAGAAGTTGAATTAGTGGACAGCTACACAGAGACAAAATAAAACAAATCTTGCAAAAATTGGGTGACCGCCATTCATTTAAGATCACGGGATCAATTAGTAATATTAACTGCAACAAACAAAAATATGTCAAATGAACCTACAACTTCACCTAGATTTTTAGACATAAATAAATTATATATGTAGGTTTTGAAATTTTTTAAAATGCAATCAATAATCAATAATGAATCCAGGTGGGATTAGGGAAATGGATCGATCTTTCACCGCCTATGAGGGCTGCAAAATCTGGCATTAGGAGTTGGCGCGATTTCACAGTGCAATAGCTCCGCTAATCCTTCGGGATTGAGATATACGAGTACTTCATTTTCTTGTTCGCTATCTTGCAAGCAATGATCGCCCCACCGTCTCTTATTTACAAATAATTCAACTTTTTCAATGTTTATAACCTACAACTCTTATTTACAAATTATTCAATTAATATATTATGCCATGTGTATTATTATTACAATGTACTTCTATAGGAGTATTGTATATTCAATGGGCGGTTCCATTTCTTTATTGTTTGCTGATCTAATTTGTCTATGAATATTCAAGTTCGTCTAAAATGTCCGACAATATAATTGTAATTTTACAACCTATCATGCTTAGCGTATTTTTTTTGGAACATTTCAAATTATTCTCTCTTATATCGTTTTTACATTAAAATTCGTGGAATTAGCGCTAGGGCCTATATAATCTAATCAATTATTTACTTTTTTTACATTAATTAATTTGATAGCATTGTTCACTCCACCAATCCTACATATCATATCACAATAAGCAAATGCTTCCTTTATATATCGATACATTCAAATTGTAAATAGTTTCACCTTTTGTAATGGAAAAATATTTGCTAAGGTACCGAAGTTTAACGAGGCTTATTCTTTTGCTATCTTAGTGATTTTGGTATGTTTACTATATCTTTATTATTCATTGGGTCATACAATGTATATATAAATTTTTATAATATCTGTTAGTGATATTTCACTGATTTATAAATTTGTTTATTAATATAATATGTGTGCTGCAGTCTGGGCCATGGCCCAACAACCAAAGGCTCAAAAGCTACAAATCATGGGCCGTACCCTAAACACTAGTATTTTATTAGGATAAGGCATGAAAATCACTTCCATCGAGAACAAATTTAGGCGGGGTTTGGTTTCTAATATAAAATAGTATTAACATATAATCTAAGATTGAGTTATAAGATTATTTTAATTAAAAGTCGTTAGTTTGGACTAATTATCAATAACTATCTATCTAGGAATTATGATTGAGTATTAGAATTTAATTTTATAAATCAAACACACTATATTTACTTGCAAACCAAACAGTCCTTAAAAAACTAAACATTATCTTATTGTTATATACAATATATTAGTCCAAATAATTCTCACCGTTTTCGAATATTTGTCTCAATGAAGCTATAAACAAAAATGTACAGTACCTTTCGATACTCTAAATGCATGTGTTTTTCTAAAACAATGAATGAATGTTTTCGTATTTTGCACATGCCAAGGTATAGTGATTTAATAGCAAAATATTGTTGTAATTATTCAAAAAGACAGGACTTTGAATAACAATAACTCATAAGTTTGTACGAAAAAACTCATTTAATATCGGATTCAAGCAGTGGCGGAGCCACATTAGAACAAGGGGTACCACTGTGGTAATCAGCTCTTATTTCTAAGGTAAAGTCCCAAGTCGATTCCTATCACTGCACACATCTTTTGTTTATTCAAAATCTCTTTATCTTTTTTAATTTTGTTTACCCAAATCTTTTTATCTTTTTTAAAAATTCTTATATAGACTCCAAAATAGAGCACACATCTTTTGTTTATTAAATCTCATGCACTTTTATACTTTTCATTCTTTTGTTTTTTAAAAAATATTCTAATGCATTTGAAATCTACAAAATTCACATATACATATTTGTTTTTTATTTTTTCAAATCTTTAAAAGCATTTTTTATACCTGCATAATTTAAGCCTTTTAAAAATATTTTAATGCATTTGAAATCTATACAATTCACACATATTTTTTTTTTGTTTTTCAAATATTTAAAAGATATTTTACATATTCATCATTTTAGCTTTTTAAAAATATTCTAGTGTATTTTTTGTTCAATATCGTTTCGTCATAATCTATAGTAGTAATAATTTTTTATCTTTCTAACCTTTATGATGTTTTTAACAATAAAAATAAAATAATAAATTATGATTGAGAAAATAAATTAAAGAAAATAAAAGGAATCAATTAGATTTTGAAGCTTCGAGTTGATATCATTATTTATTGTACCCCCAA
Source organism: Salvia hispanica (assembly GCF_023119035.1). NCBI lineage: Eukaryota > Viridiplantae > Streptophyta > Magnoliopsida > Lamiales > Lamiaceae > Salvia > Salvia hispanica. The sequence continues at coordinate 53,280,540 of NC_062968.1, read as the reverse complement.
ACAAAAAATTCTGGATCCACCACTAGATTCAAGTAGGGACGAGGGGGTTAACCGGCCCTACCACCAGCCTATGAGATCATAAGGCCATCCGCAACGCTATCTCTTATCCGTCTCTTAACCGTCTCATCTCTTAGCTATTCATGGACCCCACTGTACTTTTCAGCTCATCTCTTAACTAAGAGACAACACCTGCATCCCTCCATCTCTTAACCATCTCTTAACTATTCATTCAATTTCATTTTTTATTTTTAATTCCAACAAATTCAATTAATAAAAACACACTTCATTAAAATAAAATAAATATTACAACTTAAAAGCCTAAAAAATAGAAAAAAATACATAATTTAAAATCCTAAAAAATAAAAAAAGTACATAATTTAAAATTCTAAAAAATAAAAAAACTACTCCGCCGGCCAATCATTATCCCCCGAAGTCGGCGGTACAACTATACCAAGTTGAGCTCTCATATACTCAATTCCGGCCGTATGGGCTGCAACTTGGCCAGGATTCATTTTTGAGAGGTCCGCCATCGTGGCGACTAGGTACATGGACATTAGGGTGTGCGAGCCCGTGCCCGTGCCGGAGCCCGAGCCCTCGCCCGCCTGGCTTGGTCCGCCGTGGCCCATCCTCTCGCTCTCGCTTTCCCCCTGGCTCTAGCCGCCTTCACCGCCTTGGTCCCTTGCGGCCGACGTCGTGCACCGGAAGAAGACCCCACTACATCATCGGTTGGCGTGCCCTCACGTGAGGAGTTGCCTTCGCCGCCATCACTAGACGAGTAGTGGCCACGCGCCGTGCGCTTCGTGCGTTTCGAGCCCGAGCCCGACTCGACACCGCCAGCCCACCTGTCAAGGTGGTGGACTTGCGACCAAACATCGACAAGCTTGAAATCTTTGCCGACATCGTCTTTGAAGACCCGCAACGCCGCTCTCAGAATGTCGGCTCCACTGGCTCCGCTCTGATAATTCGCCTCTTCTCCCCTGTATATCGCGCAAAAAATTTTGACATCTTTGTCGCTTCGCTCCCAATGACCGTGGAGCATCTTCACGTTGCGGGGAACGGTATTCGTCGACCTTCTGCGTTGTAAACTTCGGTGACTTTTAGCCAAAAACACTTGTGGGTTTGTTGATTCCCGACGACAGGATCGTACGAGACGCCGATCCAAGCGTCGTACAGAGCCAACGTCTCCTTTTGGCTGTATGGATGACGGCCGCCGTCTCCACCAACCTCTGCATCCGCTGCCTTCTCTTCCTCCTCAGCATTGACGCCGAGACTGAGGTTGATCTGCCGGAGCCGGAGCCGGAGCCTCCACCAATTGGCCAGTCGGGCAAACTGCGTTCAGGCGCCAAAAATTCTCCGGAATTTGGGATAATCCCGGCGATTGCCCGTACCTCTGGGGGGAGGGACGATAGTATGCATCCACATCAAAATGTGGTGTTTGGTACGCCGGCGGGGGTGGTCGAGCCTTGGGTGCCCGGCGACGAACCGGGAGTACCCAAACAGTTGTACATGCTCACCTAATCGTCGAACGAGTTCAAGTCGAACCCGCCGGAGCGCCGTTTGCCGGAGCCGCCGCCGCTGGAGTTTCCATCGCCGGACATTTTTTCAACAATTTGAGAGTAGTGTTTGTGTGTAAAATGGAAGAGGAACTGAGGAATGAGAGTTGTGTTTGTGTGTAAAATGGTGAATGGAGTATGGAGTATATTTATAGAAGAAGAAAAAAAAATTGAAAATTCGACCGTTTGAATTTTTTTTTATTAAATTCGAATTTTTTCGAATTTATAATCGAGACGAGACCGAGCCAAAATCGAGCCCGCGGCGGATGCTCTAAAAGCCAACTAAATTTGTCTTTTAGAGCTGCCACTAATTCTAAAGTTTCTAAATTTGACCCGGGAACATAAGATTCAGTGTCAGAAAGCTAAACCAACACACAAAGGAGTTGTTCGGTTTAAAAGATTATATCTCACGGTTAAAGACGTATTATGTGATTCATGATATTGAATGTCACAACTTAATATTAGATGGATTATCATATGATAATAGACATGACCATCTCCTCTAGCTAAGATAATCTTACCACTTATTTCTAGATGAATTATCCCGTAATAATTCGTTATTGCAACCGAACTGCACCTAAAACTTCATACGATATATTATCGAAAAGGGAAAAGATAAACGTACAAAATTTCTACATACATAATACCCTTACCTTTTAAATAGGACAAAATCAGTTTTATTTCAATTATTTTTGTTATTAATTATATTGTTTATTTACTAAATTATCCCTATTATAAATCTACCTATAACAAATCAATTATTCAATCTTATGAACGTACAAATTAAAATCTTGAAGCAATGGAATGGGAAATGATGTTTTGTAATTTTATATTATATACGTATTTTATTTTTAATTAAATTTCTAAGTTGTTCATATACCTTATTATTTACTCCTACATTCATAAAACAATTTATTTGTTTATAAGAGTACTAATTTTGGAACGTTAACTATATACGTTTACTTTCAAAAATAAAAATTGTAAATATATCTTAATTTCCAAAATACATGGAGTAGTATTTCAATAAGGTATATACCTTTACTTTTCAAATTTCAATTTATTTTTAAAAAGATAGTAAAATATTAGTTATATATATAAAATGTTAGTTAAATGAATTAAAAAAGTATTTGATTATTTTTTATCGGGGTTCAAAGTAAAGTTCCAAAAAAAAAAGAATTCAAATAATTTTAAATTTGATACATATTATATATTATTTATTAATGAAGTTTACAATTTTGATTTTAAGAATTTTATAATTTTGATTTAATTCTTTACATTTTTCTTTTATGTAAATTCATAATTTTTAGGACATTACGTTAACCTCAACTAAAAAAAATTATCAACATTCTTAACTCATCTATCAAATTATCTTAAGATATATAGTTAATATTTCAATTTTTGTTATTCTTAACCCAATTCAATATAACATGTAACAAGTTAAAATTTAATATAAAATATATTAATACTAATTGAGGTTATGATTATTATATTTAAGAATTTCATACTTTTGATAGTCATTTTTTATTTTTCAAATTTTAATTTCTTTGAATTCTAAATTTTCAAATGTTGCAATTGTACCAAAAAAAAAATCACATATTCTTAATTCGTCTCTTCCATATTAATTTAAAGCTATATGTTAATATTTTATCTTTTACTTTATAAAATATTATAGGTCCTAGCTCAATTCACTACTATATCATGCAGCAAACTGAAATTTGAGATATATTAATATTTAATACTTACTATTTGATTTTAAGAATTTTAATTTTAACTCTTTACTTTCAAATTTTTCATTTTTCAACTTCTTAATTTTTACAAAACGTTGAACCTCAGTCGAAAATATGTTCTTAACTCTTCTATTTAATATTTTCTCTTTTTTTTTTATAAAGTATTAGGTTAGTATTAGGTTTCTTAGTTCAATTTACTATAATATGCAAAAAAATTAAAATTTAATACTACTAACTGAGTTTACAATTTTAATTTTTTTAAAATTTTGTGATTCTGATTTGAATACGTTACTTTCCAAAAGATTAATTTCTACAAATTATCAATTTTTGAAACGTTACAGTCGAACATCGATAAAAAAAATAACCATATGTTCATAACTCATCTATTTAATATAGTATTTTAAAGTTATATAGTTAGTATTTTAACTTTTTCTTCATAAAATATTAGAGTTCAAGCTCGAACTACTATATGAAGTAACACATTAAAATTTGAGATATGTTATTGAAATCCTAATTGAATATACCATTCTATTTTAAATATTTTCATACACTTTCATGTTATACCTTTATCTTTTAAAATTTTAATTTCATTAAATTATTAATATTTGGGATGCTATAGTTGAACCCTGATAAAAAAAAATCATATATTTTAACTCTTTTATTTTATATTTGAAGCTAAGTATTTAATTATTTATCCTATAATTACTATACCATACTAAATAAACCATACCCTGGCTATTTCTGACTTTATTTAATTTTAATACTTTATTTTTCAATTTTAATATTATTCAATTCTTATTTTTTAGAATTTTACAGGCAAATTCTGTTAGAAAATAATTACATGTTCCTAACTTGTCCAATTATTATTTTAAAAATAAATATTAAATATCTTTTTATTTAAATACCTTAGCTCAATTTACTTGACATTCCAAATTTCAGTTTTCTAACTAAACTCTTAATTTTTGGCATAGCTTTAATATTTTAAATTTATATTTTTAATATTTCTCTGTTTCTTTGTAAAAATATTAGACTTCCTAACTCATTTTAGTTTATCATAGAAGAAATTAAAATTGGAAAATTATGATTTAAAGATACCAACAATTGAGTTTACAATTTTGATTTAAGAATTTCATAATTTTGTTTTAACTTTTCACTTTCCAAATTTTTAGCTCCATTAAATTCTTAATTTTAAGAACGTTACAGTGAAATTTTGATAAAATAATAATAACACGTTCCGGACTTATGTATTTAATATTTTAAAGCTATATAGAGTATTTTATAATTTGCCTCCACTCATCCTAAGGTAAGTGACACATTTTTTTTGCAAGTGTTTTGAAAAATTAATATAAGTAGTTAAATGATGAAAAAACAAAGTAAGTGGGAGAATAATGTACTTTAGTTATTTATTATCATTTTCTCAAAATACACGTGAGGAAAAGAATTGTACTTCTTCTGTTCCATACTACTCACACTTTTCACTTTAACAGCGTAAATTTGAACACGAGTAATTAGTGTAATTTAATTAAAATTTTAAGTGCAATAAGACAACATTTGATAAAGAAAACACGAACTAACTCGAATATCTTAATTAAATACCATAATTTTTTTTAACTAAAATATAAATAGTGCAAGTAGTTTGGGGACAGTCTGAAAATGAAATGTGCAAGTAGCATGGGACGGAGGGAGTATCACTTACTAGAGATGGAGGGAATAAATGAAAATTTGATAGTGTATGAATATTGATTGAGTTTTCGATTTTGATTATAAGAATTATAGTACTCCGTATAATTTTTAATTTTTTGGACTGATTTTAATATTTTAAAGCTATATCAACAATATTTTTTCTTTTTCTCTGTACAACTATATGACTAACATTTAATTGACGGAAATGCTTTGAAGGAATCTATTTGTAAGATTCATAATGATTTGCATTTGATTTAGATATAATTAAATAGATATACATTAGAAAAGCAAATCTTTTTCCAAATCTATAATCTTTAATTTGAAAATTTAAATTTTTCGGATGTATTATATTAAAGGACAGATATGTAATATAGTAATCTACTTTAAAACAATTAAAAATAATAAACTGATTTTGAAGTGAAAATACCTAAAATATTCAATTATGTATGTAGAAATTCTCTACGTTTATCACTGCTCATGAAAATAAGATGAAAACTAAAATGTAGTATTAGTAATCTCTCATTAACCAACGCATTAACTTGCATGACTCTCTCATGTCCAATGCTAGTTTTTCGACCATACTCAATCGAAACTTTTAGAAATATAACGACTCATCTGGTAAAATAACCATAAAATATAGTATATACAAATCATAGTTTGTGTTAGTAGTTATTTATCTCGTTGTTGTGTTTGGTAGTTAAACTAAAAAGTCACTATTTCTTTAATTATTACCATGTTAAATTCTATTACATAAAATAAAAATGAGAAAAATAAAAATCAATAATTTCAATTGGTAAGTAATTTGACTCTCAAAACAGTTAGTGTGGTCCACCAAAATGGAGAGCTAATTTTCTAAACTAAATCATGACCTTTTAACGCATGCTTCACCAAACTATAAAAATAACACGAGTCATTCATTAAGACCAATAGCGAAGATTAAAAAACAGAAGAGACTATTACTAGCTTGGTTTTGGTCAAATATAATTATTTTTTCGATCTTCGAGGCATCATCGAAGCCAAAGGAAGGAGGCAAACATAGGAATTTTACGTCTGAATAAGGAGAAATTAATCGCACGCCCCTCCCTCCCCCTAAATCCACTACTAATTAATATTATATTAACATGTGTACCAAACACACTATTGAGATTTAAAAAAAACTTTTAATTTATGGGCTGGACATAAAAAATTTAGGAAACGAGTGATGGACTCAAATGTTAACCCGACCCGATGAAAAGTTGCAGCTATTGTGGCCCATCTTTATCTTTCACGCAATGACCATAAATACGCATGCTGGAAAATTCCTCCTAAAAATTGAGCCTTTTGCGCGTCCTCGATCGAACAGGGCCGTCGTTTCTGACCTGTAATTTGGAGGTATTTTGGCGTCACGGCAGTTTTAGGCGAGATCCCCTCGCCCAATTATGAGCTGATTATTGCTCGAGGTCAAATTTCTCTCTAATTCATTCAATTTCTTAGGGTTCTTGCTTTTAATATTGCTGAAATTAAGCTTATTTATGTCTTCATTCGTATGTTTATACCGCTTGAGGTTGAATTTAAGCTGCATTTCTCTTTTCGATCCCCTTCTCTCTAGACAGATTTTGAGCTGGTTTAATCTGATTTCCGTTGCTTTAGTTGTTATTTTTTATTTAAGTTTTTATGCAATTGAATAGATGATTTGGGGCATGCAATCAGATAAGAGTTTGGGCATAAATTCAACCGGGAAATGCTGTGGTTTTATTTCCAAGAATAAATTTTTAGAGTGCTCGAAATTTGAATTACTGTTTGTGAGCCTTATCTCTTGGGAACACGTGAGCCAGCTGGTATGTATAGCTGAAAGATTATTTGGTAGAGTTTTTTCATTTTTGTTGGAGAGGACAAACACTGCTGGGGTCAAGTTTTTTGGATGTTTTGTTACACTTGTTTTAACTCTTAATCTAAATCTTCTCCTAAATCAAATCGACCATAGTCTGTGTTAGATTTCGTGCGAATGATTAACATTATCTTGCTAAATAGTGTGAAATATAAGTGATGTAGTCATGCATGCATATATAAGTGCTTGGGAAAAGTTATTTGCCCTATTAATTCTGGTTTGTTGACCTCTTGTTTTCTTCTCACTTTTTGTATGAATCATGGATCTTACAGTTGTGTCAGTGTCGTTTATTCAGTCACATTCTAAGTTGATTATTCTGATGGAATTCAATATCTTCATGCAGTCAAGCAAGTTGCTGAAAATTGACACCTTGGGCATGCTTCAAGATTCGAAGAAAGACTTGCGGGTTCCTGAAATCTGGTCTGCTGATTATCTTATCTGAACAACTTGTTACATTGAGCAGCTATCAGATTCAGAGAGTGCAGCATGGCCGAACCTCTGATGAAAGCTTGTAGAAAAGCATCAAAGCCATATGATTTCAAGAGAGTATCTTCTAGTCCCAAGGATCATATTCAGCAATCGAAAAGACCAAGGAAGGGGGAAAACCCTGTTCGAATACCACCGAGTCCTGACCAGTGCCTCGATTTCAAATCATCTAACTCTTGGACCTGCAAAAATTCTGCATGTCGAGCCACACTTTCAATAGATGACACATTTTGCCGGAGGTGCTCTTGTTGCATTTGCCATTTATTTGATGACAACAAGGATCCGAGTCTTTGGTTGGAGTGTGTATCTGATTCTGGTTTAGGAGATTCATGTGGTTTGTCATGCCACATTGAATGTGCCCTCCAACATGGTAAGGTCGGGGTTGTTGACCTGGGACCATTGATGCAGTTGGATGGAAGCTATTGTTGTGCTTCCTGTGGCAAAGTTGCAGGGGTACTTGGGTAAGTTGTTTGCTTCTAGTTCCACCATTAGTTTTTCATTACCAGACCTCCACAGGCACCATTTGTTTTCAGTTTTCCAATTCTACTGTCTTACTTTAATGAGTGGTCTTGTATGCAGCCAGAAATGAGTACATATAAACTTATTGGGTAAGTTAAAGTTCTTGATGTTCCACCTGGAATTTGCATTTTTAGTTCTTTGATGTTCTTGTTCATGTGATGATTGCCTGCTAATTTTATATTTGAAGGGTTGAACATGTCTACCAAAAAGAGTGAGCATAGATTTGTAGTTTTTGGTGAACCTCTTATGCTTTCTAACTGTGTATTAATTTTGGCAGATGCTGGAAAAAGCAGTTGAGTATAGCTAAGGATGCTCGTCGTGTTGACATCCTATGCTATCGGATATTTTTGAGTTTTAGGCTCCTGGATGGGACTTCTAGATTCACTGAGCTCCACGATATTGTTAGGGATGCAAAATCTACATTAGAAACAGAGGTTGGTCCAGTCGATGGAGTTTCAGCAAAAATGGCTCGGGGTATTGTTGGTAGACTCTCTGTAGCTACTGAGGTGCAGAGGCTCTGCTCTCTTGCTGTTGAAAAAGCTGACAAACTGATGGCCTCGAAATCTACTGCAGCCATCTTGGGTAATACTTTAATCTCTTGGTAGTTCCTTTATGATATCCTGTTACCAAGTGCTTACATTCTTTTACTTACCCACTTTGGCAGAGGGTTCACTTCCTGCAGCTTGCAAATTCCTATTTGAGGAGGTGACATGTTCTTCAGTAGTACTTTTGTTGATCGAATTATCAACTGCAACAATCAAGGATATCAAGGGCTACAAACTCTGGTATTGCAAGAAAAGAGATGAGGTTTACTCTAAAGAGCCTGTTTTTGTCTTCCCAAGAGATCAGAGGAGGATTTGGATATCCAATTTGCAGCCTTGCACGGAGTACTCGTTCCGGATCATATCTTATACTGAAGCTGGTGACTTTGGGCACTCTGAAACAAAGTGCTTTACAAAGAGTGTAGAACTTATTCACAAGCACCAATATTCTTGTGCTGAAAGACCTGAAGTGGATGCATCACATGCAGGAAGCTCTAGTTCCAAACAAAATCACAGGACTGATGAAATAGAACTAGACTCAGGATTCAAGGTCCGAGATCTTGGAAGAATCTTGAAGCTCGCTTGGCTGCAGCATCAAGGCTATTTGGAGTCATTTTATGGTTTACATGTCAATAAATGTGGTAATGATCATGGCATAGTTAAGCAAGAAACTCAGCAAGACAAGCCGGCATCTGTTGCACGTCAACTTGACTTGAATGTTGCTTCTGTGCCTGATCTGAATGAGGAGTTCACACCTCCTGTTGAATCATCTAGGGAAGAAGAAAACGGGTGCACTTTAGGGCAAGCAGTTGAGGCAGATGATGCTATCTCTCACGGCATACATAGAAAATGTGGAGAAGCAGCCACTGATTCCAAGTTGGTTAATTGCCATAATATGCTACATAACGGCAATAGGGAGAACCGGGATTCTGATAGCACTCTGACAAATGGATCCCCATTCCAAGTTCAGAACGACCTATGCTTGGATGAGAACTTTGAATACTGTGTAAAGATCATCCGTTGGCTGGAATGCGAGGGGCATATTAAGAAGGATTTTAGATTGAAGCTGCTGACGTGGTTCAGTCTAAGATCCACAGAGCAGGAGCGCAGAGTGTTGAACACCTTTATACAGACTTTAATTGATGATCCGAGTAGTTTGGCAGGACAGTTGATCGACTCATTCTCAGATATATCCAGCAAAAGGCCACAAAATGGCTCCTGCAGTGAGTTTCGGCATTAAACTTTGTTGGCTATATAGACTTGTGATTGATTAAACTTGACCACGACGTTGGCTTTTGTTTACAGGCGTTTTATGCTGAGTCAAGTGGGAGCAAGTTGTTGGTACCGATGGTCGTCTATTAAGCTAGCACAGATAAGAACAAGCATCCCTGATTCATTTACTGACTGCGTATTGTTTGAGGAAGAATCTCACGCATTGTGGGATGATTTTTTTCAGTAGATAAGCCACCTCCTGATTGCTTATTGACTAGTGAATGTAGATTCCATTAATTCTAGGCATGAATTTTGTTGGTAGACTCCTATGCTTATTCCATCTAAATTCTATCTAAATTTAAATGTAGGATCATCTGATGCAGACTGCTGTATTACTCCACTTATCTTTTCTTTATTTATATAATTGAAAGGCTATTTATGCACTTTCCTTTCTGGTATTTGTATCTCTCAAAGGCCTGTTGTGTTGTTACCTATATGGATAAGGCCATGCTTGATCAACTCTGATTTAACTTTAGTTGCTGCAAATGGTAGGATATAGGTTGATGAATGATGACCTCTTATTCTTAGATGTAATAACATCTACATATGTCTAAATTCCAACATTATGTTTGTGTTGTGTGATTTTAGTTGTCTTATTCGACATAGATTTTGCACATATCCAACCCCACCAACCACCACCACTTATCAATTACTACTGCTATATGTCAACTAATAATGTGCTTGTGTGTGTGAGAGAGAGAGAGAGGGGAGACAAGGGATGTGGAGATGCAGGGGATTAGGATGACAATGTGGGATGAAGTCACAAATCCCATAGCAACATCGATACACCCCACTGTCGCGCCGACGTTCCCTTCCCTTAACATACCCATCCAACAGCATTGGTAATCAAAGATAAGAAAACTGAAATAGTGTATGGAATGTGTTTCGTAGGACTGACATTCGGTGGTACTAAATTTGCATCAAATTTGTATCTTGTGGCGGTTGAAGAAATTCAAAATCTATTGCAATATGATGTCAATTTATTACTACTACTCCTCTTTTTCAGATCAAATGTCCAACTTTGATTCGATCCGAATTTTAGGAAAGGTAAACGAAACTAGTTTGAACAAATGTTAGTGAAATAAGTATATTTTATAATATTAATTTTATAGTATAATGTTAGTGAAATAAGTTAGTAGAATTTGTGATTTGTAATTTAATCTTATTTAAGCAATTAAAATAGTCTCTCCGTCCTAAATTACAAATTAGGTGAGGTGTGAATGTTAAGAAACTGATATATAAAGGTTAAATAGAGATGGATTAAGGTAAGAGATTAAAGTTTTTGCTATAAAAGAAATGACTCAACTAATTTTGGACAACATAAAATGGAATACGATTCAACTAAACTGAGACAGAGGGAATATCAAATATTCCATAGTTTGGCTAGCATTAGTAACTATGCACGCACATGAGACACTTTCTACAAATGAGGCATGACCACATCTACACTTTGGAGGTTTTGAATTGAAGTGAGTATGTGCTATACGCGTGGGGAAAAATGAAGTTGCAGCAGAGCCCGAGCACATCCACAATCCTCAGAGCATCCACAACACAACCTCTACTGCGGAGCGCAGTGGGGCGCCGGTAATGCGACTTAGGGCATCCACAACCCTGTTGTCTAAGTTTGCATCTAGTTGGCAAGTGAAGCCACATGGGCATTGGTGACACGTGGCATGCTAGACCGTTATTAGCGGTTTAAGGCACTCACCTATAGCTATGTCCCTTGCAATAGCTACAATATTTGTATGAGTTATGCTTACCTGTCTCTCTTCTTTCACTTCATGGCTTCTCTCTCTTGAGTTGGTGTGTTTGTATAAAAACTTTGACTTGCTACAAATTATAGTATACTTAATAAATTGATCCCATTCACCAAGGGGCATTGGGGGGCGTCTTAATTGGGAAAGGGTTGCCACTTTTTGCCCAAATCTTACAACAAAAATAGCAGATTTTCAAGGCTATAAAGAAAGAGTGGTGAGTGATGCACATGCCCTTCCACACAAAGACAAGCAAATAAGGCTTCCTCGGTTTGAACAAATCAGACAGGCTCTTGCTTTAGTGTTTCTCTTGTTCTTTACAGCTCTCTCTATATTTCTCTTCAAATATATCTCATCACTATTCCAAAAATCCTAGTAGGAGTATTACATTTACTTTTTCTTTCTCCTAGTTTTGATCATAGTTCATGAAGATTTGAAAAGGGATCTTAATCTTATAAGTTCATGATGATTTTGAAGGAGAAATTAACTACATATGAATGCATTTTGTGCCCCCTTTTTCTTGCTGAAATCTAACCTAGCTAGCTAGGTACAAGTACTACTACTTCAAATGTCAATTGTGTTTTCTTTGCTACTCCTACTTCTTCTAGGGTTTTCTTTCCATGCATCCGGTGCTCGAGCTCTCGGGGTTGTTGCTGATCACCACTACTCAAGCAACAAGGTTGGTTAAATTGCTTGATTTTATTTTCATGAATCTAGTGAATTGATCTTTGTTATTGATGGAAATGATCACAGGAAAGTGATGAGAAGTTGAATCCGGATGCTAGGGTTTCTACACCTCCAATGCCTAATGATGTCACTAATCCGAATGAACGGGATGATCGTGATCTTGATCAAGGGGTAGAAACGGTGCAGTGGAGAGTGCCTCACCCGAAGAAAGGGGAAGCGGTGTCAGAGTTTAACTTGGACTATTTACCACCCAAAACGCATCCTCCCGTGCACAACTGAGATCTTGTCTTTGCATCCATCGTTTATAATTTGGGAAAGTTTATGTGGATCGACACTTTGAGTGCCCTAGCTAGTTAGAGTTATGTTAACGTTAGGGCACGTATCTTGATTATACGTGCTCTGTATATCTTGATCATACGTATCTTAATCTCATATGTGCTCTATATCAGTTCACAAGTCCGCCCTATTTTAATTTTGACATACAAGTATAATGAAAGGATACTAAAAATTACCATGATGTTCACTAGTGTATATTTGAGATACATGGAGTTTGAGTTTCGTAGTATGTATACCATGTGGGAATTGTTGCTATCATTTTATAGATCGCTACTAATTAATTAACATAAGGGGGAAAAAAACTCTAATTGATTTATATTGACATATTGGTTTTACTTCATACTACTATATGAGAAAGAATAAATGTTGAGAATTGGTGATTTTATGCAAGTATGCTTGTTTGGTGCCTACCTTTGCAGGAATTTAATTCACGTTATAACTATAAGGAATAAAATTAGTTGAAGTAAATAGTACTAATGATGTTCATTCCAATGGTCTTCGAGAAAAACGATTTTCACTTTTCTTATTTATATTTTATTCATGTATTTATCTGTTTTCGTTTTTTCTGGTAGGCTTTTATAAGATATCCCGGACAAAAGACCTAGCTAGTAAATAGTACTCCCTCCGTCCCACAAAAGATGTCACACTTGTGGGACGGCACGAGATTTTAGGAGATTTTATTTTGTGTGTTAAATGGAGAGAGAAAATATAATTTTTATATTCATGTGAGAGAGAACTTTTTCTAAAAATGGAAATGTGACATCTTTTGTGGGGCAAACTAAAAAGGAAAGTGTGACATCTTTTATGGGATGGAGGGAGTAATGCACTAATGTGTTTTATGTCCAATTTTGGGTTAGTAATATATAGGGGTGAGAAAAAAAACCGGAAACCGAATATCCGAACCGAACCAAACTGAAATTTTGCAATTCGGTTCGGTTTTATCGATTTTTCGGTTCGGTTCGGTTAGGGCGGAAAAAAAAAACCGAATTATATTTTAAATATATTATTATATATTTTTATTCTATTAATTTAGCATATTATATCATATATATAATATATATACTTTTAATATATTTTTATATAATAAAGACTCCCTCCATCCCACGTTACTTGAGTCACATCTTTTTCGCACTCGTTTTGAAAAAATAATACTCCCTCTGTCCACGTTACTTGAGTCACTTCTTTTTTACACTCGTTTTGAAAAAATAATAATAAATAATTAAAGTGAAGAGAAAATAAAGTAAAAAAAAGAATAATATAGTTAAGACTCTTCTCTACATTATTCTCTCTCTTACTTTTTTTTCTCTCCATTTTAACTATTTATTATTATTTTTCCAAAACGAGTGCAAAAAAGAAATGACTCAAGTAACGTGGGACAGAGGGAGTAATAAATAGTTAAAGTGGAGAAAAAATAAAGTAAAAAAGAGAATACTATAGTTAAGACCCTTCTTTGCATTATTCTCTCTCTTACTTTTCTTTCTCTCCACTTTAACTATTTATTAGTATTATTTTTTCAAAACGAGTGCAAAAAAGAAATGACTCAAGTAACGTGAGACAGAGGGTATTAATTTTGTATTATATATATTTATATTCTATTAGTATATATAAAATAAAATAAAATTATATATATTAATATATACTATTTTTTTTGGTTTTTCGGTTAAGAAGAAGAAGAAGAAGAAGAAGAAGAAGAAGAAGAAGAAGAAGAAGAAGAAGAAGAAGAAGAGTTTTATTTTTTGCATCGGCATTTTCAAATTAGATTTATATATGTTATCTACACATATTTTCATTCTAATACAACGGAAATTGTTATTGATGTAATTAGTTTCATAATTTACATTAAACTCAAGTACTTATCATTTTATTTATTTAAAATCATAAAAAATATAAAATGGGAGAATTGATTTTTATGTATAATTTATAAATTTAATAATATCAATAATAAATTTTTAAACATTTAATTATAATAAATCTATTTATAAAATACTACTAACATAACTAATGGGAATGGTGCTACATTAAAATATGTATAAGTAAATATACATTTTCATAAAGTAGCAGTGAATTCTAAGAAAAGAAGATAAGTTGTAAAATATACAAAAATAATTATCATATTTATTTATTTTTTTAAATAAGAGGTAAAAGTACTTATCTAAGTTACTTCTTTAAAATTGAAGAATGTATAATAGCTTTACCCATTCTGTTGAAGAAATAATATTCATAAAAAAGAGATATATATATATATATATATATATATATATAGTAATTATATTTTTTTTACATTTTATTTACCTTATTCGAGAAGTTCTAACACCATCCAAAGCCAATATCATCCTATTTCATACCCAACTTATTTATTTTCTATGCTACATCATTATTTCCTCGATTTTATGCTAGATCCCAATTCCTACAATCATATAACTCTTCCCATAAAATCTACTCATACCACAACTTAATTTTATTTTCATAGTATTTTTTATTTATCACCACTTTGCAAAATTAAAATAAATAACACTATAAATAGCAAAGTACTACTACTCAATTAAAATTGCTACAAATTAATACTAAAATTCATATATTCAAATTAAGTTGAGCGGTTTCATTTTAAAATACAATAATGCTATGCGGCCATAATATGGCTGACCACATAGTGATAATTTAGGGTAATGCTATGTGGCCACATTATGGCCGTCCATAAAAAGGTATTCAGGTCAATATATAGCATAAAAGCAATAACTACTTAATTATGCTATTTAATGATTAAGTTTGCTTACACTATTACCCTTTACTGTTTGTTTTAAAGATGGAAGTATTATTTTTAAGTTTGAATTTAATTCATATATTTATAAAAATTGAAAACAAAATTAAATAAAATTTAAAGAAAAAGGAATATACCGAGGTTTATGCCTGAAAAATTCTCGCATGCCGTCTCAATCTCGTCGATTTTGATATAGTGATTTTCAAGTAGTTATTTTTATTTTTATGTACACTATAATATGTTTAGTTAATAAGTAGTAATATTCTAACTTGTTTTTATGTACAATATATAATGTATATTTAATAATTTTTCAATTTTCAATTATAATCTTATAGTGATTGAATTTATTAGCACACTAGCTTTTATACTAATAACTTAATAAGTCACGACACGCCGATTTATCTTATATTATTTAATTAGAAATTTTAATTGATTATAGATTTAATTCAATAATTAGAGTTATCCATTGATTTTACAGTTAGATTAAAATATTGGAATTCAATACAAAATTTTTATTATAACCAATTAGAAATTTGATTGAGATTCAGTAGAATAGTTACAATTCTCAATTAAGTTTACATTCAAATTTGATTGATAAATTGAAAATGAATTATATTCAGTAATCATTATTTAATCAAATTGACCAATTGATTTAATATATTAACTGATTTTAGATATCACTTCTTTAGGATTGTACTAACTGATATTGAAGTTCATTATATTTGTATCAATTTATAGCATAGCATTTCGTTACATATATTTGTGTTCACATATAATACTCCCTTGTTCCCTAAAATTAAAAACTTTTTTCCTTTGATCGTCCTCTTATAATAGAAACT
Source organism: Salvia hispanica (assembly GCF_023119035.1). NCBI lineage: Eukaryota > Viridiplantae > Streptophyta > Magnoliopsida > Lamiales > Lamiaceae > Salvia > Salvia hispanica. The sequence continues at coordinate 53,264,517 of NC_062968.1, read as the reverse complement.
AATAAAGTGGGATCCATTTTTCACTAACACACTTTTGTTTTTATCTTTCTTTTATTTTACCAATTTTACATTAAAACTCGTACCGTTTCAAAAAGTTCCTATTTTTAGGGAACGGAGGGAGTATAAATAAGTAAATTTCATAACATTTTATCAATATACATAACCATTACATAGTTCCAACTTTCAATTGATCATGAATTAACTTAAAAAAAACACTAAGGTGTATTATAATCTAATAATAATATATTATACTGTACTATGGTATACTATTTTTAGATTATGAAATATTATGACAACGTAGTATTGAAACTTAATATTAAGTTATAACTAAATTATGAATTTATGATAACTTTTTCCGTCATACTTAATTTATAAAAATAAAAATAATAATAGTAATGATAAAAATATTTTTTAAGATTATAGTAGATGAGTAATATTATTTTGTATAAAACGTAAATATCTTCTAAAAATAATAAAAATAATATTGGATGGATGAATACAAAGTACTTACTTTATAAACTAAGGCAGAGGGTAGAGTTGTCTTAAAAGTTTTGATACTTTTAAGGCGAGTTAATTACTAAGTGAACTCATTTAATTTTTTAGCTAAAAGACAAAGTATGGCTGGTCATAATATGACCATTTAACATCACTCTTTCAGTAAATAATTGTAAAAACAAATACAATAGAATAATAGTTTTAGATAGTGCTCAAGTAATTTGATATAATCACCCTTTCCTTTGAATTTTGGAGAGAGAACACGCATTTAATTTCAAATTTAACTTTGAAACTAACCTCTCTGTACTAATTACAACGCTATTTCCCAATAATCATTATTGTCGGATCCTTAAAGCCATGCACAATTAATCTTCAACTAATGAAGTATGTACGTTTATTGGGAGTATATAAAAAATTTTCCATTATAATTAAACTATTTTTAAATTTAGGAAAGTTCTATTATAGTCGAGATACATAATATTTTTTTCACTCTTATTTTACTATTTATTTTATTTTATTTTTTATTGTTTTCTCTTTTACTTTATTGCCTAACCTTAACACATTAAACATCTACTCTCTCCGTCCCACAATAATATACATTATTTTCTTTTTACTTCGTCTAACAAAAATATGCACTTTCTAATTTGAAAACTTTTTTCTCTCTATTTTGGTGAGACTCATTCTTCACTAACAATACTTTAATTACTTTTTTTTCTACCTCTCTTACTTTAATAATTCTGTATTAAATCCACGACGAAGCCAAAGAGCATATTCTTTTAGAACGGATGGAGTTTCTTAATGAGAGAATAACATTTAAAGTATCACTCCAAAATATTAATTTAATCATATGATTATAATTATATTATACTAGTAACTTATTGCGATTCTAAAAATTAATAATAAGAATAAGTATACCAGTAAATAAATAAGTACACTAAATTAAATGAGAACAGAAATTTCTAAAATGATTTAATGTTATGATTATCAAAATTGCCAACTGCTTTATAGTATCACGAGTTCATATTAAGAATGGCTATAGTATGATATCGTGTAGCATAATGTCATTACTTAATATATTTGATTACTATAAATTTATATACTCTAAGTAGTTTATTATATACATTATCAAGTACCATAGTAATTATGGTGTATTAAGTTATTATTATGAATTCTTATTATTCAAAATATTATAATATGGTGTAGTATCTCAATTAATATTAATAATATGTATTTGTATTAATGTTGTATATACTATACCATATATATGATGTTATCATAATTAATACTCTGAATTATCATAGTTTTATCATATTGAGTACTTACTCATTACTAGTGTAGTACGAGAACTTTCTAGATTAGGCCAGGGAAAAATTTGAAAATTCATCTAAGCTTAGAATTATCAATTTACCTTAAATTGATAAATTAATAAGAAATAAAATTGTTTGATTTAAATTGATTAGTTAGGGATTAATTAGCAAGAATTGCTTAAGTAATGCAAGTAAAGACGCGAGTAAAAAATGGAAATGAAAGAGACGATGAAACAGTTTATGTACAAGCAACTCCAATAATTAAGTCATTCTCTTTGATGATATTGATGATGCCACTAATTAGAGTTGATGTCTCACAAATTAATTTTTAAACTCAATAATGAATAATTAACTAATCATATAATAATACTCGGTTACAAATTAATTAATTGAAGTCAAGATGTATGCAAATATATATAAATAATCATTTAATAATAAATAACTCGATTGGTAATTAGTCGCATGATTTAATTTTATAGTATTAATTTATATGGATTCTGGTTCATTTAGATAATTGAATTTGAGAATTTCAATTGATTACCAATTTTATTTCACCAATGAGGATCCAATTGATCTTCGATTCCATGGATTTATGATTAAAGTAGGAGTATACAAATTGGAATTTTAAATGAATTTAAGTTTAAATGATCACTTAGATATTTCAATAGATTTGAGCAATTGAAAATTCTTATTGATTTTAGATTCAACTGATCTGTGATAATTTGAGATTTAATTAATCATTGGTTCAACTAATAATTGAAAATATCAGGTGAACTATTAAATTATTAATTTTAAATTGTAAGTATCCAATAAAATTATTATTATTATTATTATTATTATTATTATTATTATTATTAATTTTCTTCTTCAGCGGTTTATCAATTTTCACAGTTTATAGTATATTCTTCAGGTAACATATATCGAGTATTGAATAGAGTATTAAATAAAATAATCCTATTAATGTTGTAATTTAGTATCACTCTTTAAAATACGCCCACCAAACTCAGTTTCAAATTTTGAGCTCTCTCTCTGTCGCGATGGATGTGAAAGAAGCTGGAGCGTCTCTGGATGCGCTGATTTCCTCCTTCAATTCCCGAATAGCCGAGCTCCAGCAGCTAGTTATTGCTCGCAACAGTTGAGTATACTAATTTTCCTACTCAAATTTATATCACCATTCCATTTTCCCTCATTTTTCTCTTCAATTATTTCCAGTGTACCCTGCTGGCAGCATCACCGATTTGTCTGCCATTGATGCAGCGTTAAACGGCATGGAGCTCCAGGTTCTAAATATCAAGAATCGCTTACGCGAAGAGACTCGAGCCATCCCTAAAGCCAAGGTAATGATTTGTTGATTGCTTTCACTTTAAATTTCTCTTTTGGATTTGAACAAAATAAACCATGGGTGATGCATTACTTTAATTTGAATTTCTAATCGTTGATTAATTGGTTATGTTTTTTAAAATTTATTAATATTTCATTGCGGTTGCAGAAGTTAATAGTGGCAGCACTGCAGCAACAAAAGAAATTGGAGACCATATCTGCTTGTGTTCCATCATGCATCCCTGAAAGAATTACTAACTTCAATCAGGATGATAATAAATGGTAATGTTATTATCTTTAGATGCTACTATAATTTTAGGTTCATAAGGTTATCACCTTTAATCTATTTTAGTATGTTTGTATCTACTGCTTTTAGGGCACAAAAGGAAGAGCATGTGCAAGATCTTAAATTTGAGTCTTTGAAGCTTGAGGAGCGTACTGCACCTAAAGTAAGGCATCTTATTCATTGTTTTGCATCTTTTTGTACGTCTGTGCGCTTCACAAGTCTACTTCTTCTCTAAATCCTTGATTGTGCTGATTTGTGGATGTTTAGAATTGCATTTTGTTACCTCCAGCATGCGGATTTTCGAATTGATGTTTGTTCTAATGTAAAACAAATGAGAGTTTGAAATAGGGCCTCTATATTACGTTGAACCAAGTTATAGAGCATATATTGTTATAGTGTTTTAGCAGGCTTGGTCATGTTCTTGAATTCTTAGTTTGTTCATTGAGCTCTGGGTTCGTTGGGTTGGATATGAATTCAGGGAAATGATTGAGAAACAATCAATTCATTTCCAGAATGTGAAGGAAATTGGCTGATTGTTGTTCTTTGTCTATCCAGGGTATCATACTTCCATTAAATTAAGACATCCTTGAATATGGAGAAGTCCCTATTTCAAATGTCTTAGCTGGGTGATGGTTGAAAGTTTATACACAGACCCTATGTATTCTTCCATGACAATTTTTGTTCACTGGCATGAAGTGAAATCTAGTGCTAATATATGCAGTGCTGAGTTAGTATACATGAAAATTTTGCATTTTATATATTCACTTTCTACTCCAGGAGAAGAAAGGTCGAGCTTCCGCTCCAATGTGGTATATTACTGCCGAAGAACTGAATTCAGTGCCACCGTAAGTGAACTCTGTTTAAGCAGTCAGTATTTCAGCTATGATCTGGAATAAATGAACTTAAAATCAGTTGAAGGCTATTCTCAGATTCAACCTTTTATTTGCCCATTTCATGCTAGTAGGTCTAAGATTTAACAACTTGTAGGTACATGAAGCAAAGGCTCACTTTGGATAAAATGAATGCTGCAATTGGTGATATGGCAAACTATGCTGAAGCAAATGCACACCTTATCACAGCACCGAGGAAAAAGGTATGTGTTTCCTGTCATGTAGCCTAAATCTCACACTCCCTTAATTAAACTAATCCGTATTCTTTTTAACTTTTTCAAACCGTGCAGCTGGCAGATAACAACTTGGACAAGGCTCTGGTAAGTTTTTTTTTTTTTTTTGGTCTCATGCAGGTTATATGCATGTTACAGTAACAATCTTTTTAGTTATTTATCTACTTGTATAGCATGCTTTTAGGGGAAGATATTCAAACTGCTGATTCTGCGATTTTAATTTGTTAATGCTGCTTAAACTTCTAAACGTAGCTAATGAAATAATGATCCGGCAGATATCTTGTGATTGTTCTGTTTTTGTTGGTGTTAAATATAGCTTATGGATAATTTAATGTGTATTGTACAACTTCTGCAGAAACTAAGAGAGATTTCAACAGCAGATTCAGTAAAAGGAAAATATTTTTTCCTAGAGTCAGATATAAAAGGGCCTTCTCTAAAACTTGATAACACAGGAAGAGCACTGTTGACGGTAGGTGTTCCTTTATCTGTATGGGCTGCCTAGCGACTTTGGGGCCTAAATGAGTTGAACCAATTTTCATCTAAATATAATGTCAGATGAAGATATGAGCACTCAAGTTGTGACATTTTCATCTGTGCCAAATTTTGTATCTTGTGATGAATATAAGTGGTTGAAGGAGATCTAATTCTCCGTTGCCTTTTTGACCTTGCTAGGTGCTTAGGCATCTCGGGCGGATAACCGAGACTCGAATTGGTCATGACCGTGTCATCATCCTGTTGAGGCCTTGACCAAACATGTATCTTCAAACAAAAGTTTAGGAGGCCTGGCCGCGTTCTTGGGCAAACGGCCATTGTTGACTCAATGTTGCTTGGTTGGATTGGGAGAGGCATTATATTCTTTAGTTATAGCTGCCTTCTCTACTTAACGATTTTTTTTTTTTTTTATGTTTTAGTTCTTTCATCTTACAGTTGTAACAGTTGTGCTTCTCAGTTGCAGTTACCTATATTCATTACTATATCAAGCTGAAGTTTCACAAACTTCTTTGTCATTGTGTGTGTGTGTGTTGTGAGTGAGAGGGAGAGGGAGAGGGAGAGGGAGAGAGAGAGAGAGGCTCCTTCATTGATACCTTAAAGATGAAAAACAATGGAGCTGACATGCCATTGACACAGAAACAGCAAAATCAAAGTGAAAATTACAAGCAGGTACAATCAAGAAAACTGGTGGAGGAGAGTACAATCCATGTCAGCAGGAAAAGCCTTCTGGCACCTTCTTCCCACAGGAGTTGAGCACCAGACTTATGGCAACTGGCACTTTAAATTTCAGAAGGCCTAACACATTCCCCTTGATTGCAGTGCACAGACACAATGCTGCTTCGAGATCAGCGATGCCCTCCAAGACTGCGCAGCACTCTCTGCTAGGCTCCGTCCCAATAACCTCGTGGAGAAGCCCCAGCCAGTCCCCACAGACACCAAACTTAAGGGTGTCTCTCGGGCACTTAGCTGGCGTTGGGGAGGGCGGCAGCGGAGCTGGTTTTGGGGTCGGAGGGCATGTCGCGCAACCGAATGAAACACAGTTGGAAAATAGTATGTTGAGTATGATGATAGCAGCAGCAACTGGTTTCAGTTTCAGACCTCCTGCCATTTTTTCTTAGCTCAAGAGCTTCTGAGTATTACTATTAGGATAATGCAGATGGTGGGTTATATATAGGACTGTAGCAAATACTTGCTATTTACTTTTGTGGGTGATTCTTGGCCATGGATTTCATTTTGTTTCATCTAATGGTTGGTCTTGATGAATCAAAGCAAGATCTCTATGTTTATGCTAGTGGCTACCCCATCTTTATGTGCAGCTGTTGGTGGTTTGGCCTATATTGCAAATGTTGCATGTGAAGATTTTGAATTTCTTGTTAGTTTCTTATCGTGTGGGATCCAATCCAATGGAGATTTTGTCACGATTCAATTGTATTTCGTCACGGTTGTTCATTACGTATGTCATAAAGTTTAATGGCCAAGAAGCCCTATTTTCTCGTTCATCAGTGAAAATAATTCATCATCATGTCACCCAAAGTTTGATCCTAAGTTGCAAACAAATGTTCTGGTGAAAATTAGGGCAGAAAACATGGGTTTAATTAATTGGGTAGGGTTTGGCGGTGATAAAATGGTGATACTGATATGGATCTTATGTGTGCAACGGCTGAAATTTGTTAGGCTGGACACAGTAAAAAAGGTCATCGTCAGTGTTAGAAGGTAGAGATGGTGCAACAGCCGTAGATGGTGAATGAAAGTGAACCCCAAAGGGTTAGAGCTGAGCTTCTGCCCTATAAGGTAGGCGGCAACTCTTAAGAAAAATTTAATACGGAGTAGAATTTTCCGGTCCTTATGGGCGATGGTGGAGTCAATCAACCCGGCCTCAACCCACATGGATCACCAATTGTGTATCTCATATTTGCATTGTTGTGATGTAAAGAATTTGTATTAATTCGATTTTCTACTAACTTCGGCATCAAAATCCATCTGTCCACACTTTTTTTTCTCTATCAGTAGCTTATTCCACTCAGCAAATTCTCTTTCTAGTTAACTATTTATGACTTAAATAAGTAATTTTACACATATCAAATGCTCGTAGTGTTTTTCTTCAACTAGATTTTAGAGTAATATTACTATGTTTTTTGCTCATATAAAGAAAACTAGGTTTATGTAGTACTTCATATCTAAAAAAACTGCAGCAGTTTTACAAAATGAATTTTATCAACATTCACAACAATTTTGAGAGGTCACAACAATTCTAGGCTTTAAAAAAGCACGTCACCTTCACCTATTTCATTAAGGTCAGGCTGAATGAACCAAGACATTTTGTATGCCGATGTTTTCTACAAGAATCAGATACCAAAATTTGGTACTACATAACAGAAAGCCAATATCTTCCTGCGAAAAATTAAATAATAAACCTAAAGTCTCTACTAAGGACAAGACTGAAAGAGATTCCGGTGAGCAAATGTATGGCATCTGAACAAAGACCAAACCTTACTGCAGTGTAGGCACTTGTATCCTGAGAAAGTATCCCACCAATATTCCGAGAATAAGCCCAACTAAAAGTATGAAAATGGATCCAAATCTCCCTTGTCCAGTTTGTTTCCTCACGGATTCCTGGCCAGCAATGCAATGAAGCATGTTAACATAGAAAAGCAAGCGCATATATGAAAAGCTCACAGTGTGTAGCGCATGAAGAAGGTTGAAGAAGATTAGAGATACAGTAATCGTGCGTAAATAGAGCAGTCAATGACAGTAGGATAAAGAAATCATCTATATTCTTGAATTGAGATCCAGTTTAGAATGTTTTAGGTTTATGTCAGTGCAAGCAGATCCAGAGTCTCGAAACAAACAGAAACAAATTAGCAAAGCATCACTGGTTAGAGAAAAAAAACAAATTTTATTTTCATGTTTAAGTCAAAACCTAACAGATTTTTCCAGATAGAGGAGCCCGGAGACTAGATTAATATGTTAGAAATATGCCTTAAAAATTGTCTTATGGATATGTTTTTCAATATAGCAGTCTTCCTTGAGACTTTTGAAAACAGACAAGGGCATGTATGCGAAAAGAAATTGGCTCTTAACAAATTTTCTTATCTTTAAATTTACTTCAGGTGTTATTGCAAATGTTTAAAGACCCTTTAGTGAAATATCCTTGCAGCTGATCGACGACACTAGCATTGGTGAGAGTTACATGTCTTGTATTACGGTCCTTGCTTTTAAATTTCTCCTAAGAGTTTGCAGAAACTATAGCTGAGGTCAGGCCTAAATGCAAAGACCTACTGGTTTTTCTAATTACAGCAACCAACCATCCTTGGACAAAATCACCCTGTCCTTTGAGTGGCAATAACTGTTTTGCACTTCCTTAAGATAGACAGATATAAGCTTGATGTTTGTCCATAATAACTACATTTCCTGAATGTATGTCAAACTGAAATTGCCTCAGATGAGGTTTGTGTAGTTATGAAGGTTCTCATAAGATGAGATGAGAGTCATTAGACAAGAACACATATAATGCAGTGCATGGAAACCAAAGCGTACCAATTCGCCGAGGAGCTTATCATTTTGTATATTAACAGAAGCTTTCTCGTCTTTCAACTTTAAGGCAGTAGACCGTTCCTGAAGATCAAAATTACATTTTAAACAGAAGTCGTAGTGACATAACAAGAAAAACTTAGACATGTTTGAATAAGTAACTATACTTTACTCTATATTTTATATGAAGAAATCAGCTAAACAAATCATGACAACAAACAAAACAACTGAAAGAAGATGGTCGAATAAAAAAGGCCCAGATAAACAAAGCAAGTTTAAATTAGCGTGTCCTTACACAGGCCTAAGTTCTAAATACAAATCATAGTAATGTCCTTGGTCATAGCTTTTAATTATATAGCTCATCAGCATAAGATAATTATATAGATACCTGTTCAATTAGTATGTATCTGCATATTAGTTATTTTAGAAAAACATAAAGAATGAGGCAGTAAGACCTAAGACGTTTCAACTTTCAAGGCTAACTACAAGATAGTCTGATCAAGCTTCACAAAAGACATGGAAATGCATGATTGCTAATGACTTCATCTCTCACCAAAGATTTTCAGCTAGTTACATAGTGCAACACGATGACTGGTGACTGGTGAATCTAAACCAATTGTATACATATTTTGCACCATATCGTTCCTTGCTCTAGGAGAGTAACATAAAGATCAGGAGACATGATGATGCAATTACAGTTCTAAAAGAAAACCGACTTGTTTAGTTATCATAAACTTCAAAATTTATAATATTGAATGTAAAATTAGAAGGTTCTTTCTAATATGCCTGAAAGGGAACGACCAATCACCAAAATGATGCATTTCTCATTGATTGCTAAAACAATCTGGCTAATATAAGAAGATGAAACATATTAACAGTTGACTACACTTACAGGTTCAGACAGTGAGGAATTTTTTATTTCATCCTCAGTTGAAGATGTTCCAGGTGAACTCACTTCTTCATCTTCTTCGGGTACTGGGGAGGGAGGGTTTGCAGGAATGAAAATGACCCTTAATCTGAACTCATCGACAAACTTTTCACCCTCCCTGTTGAACTACAGAAAAAAATGACGAAAGTAATGCACACATTAGCTCAAAATTTGTTTACGCAATATCAGTCAGTATAAAGCAAACTTAACCAACCATTTCCTGGTTTATATCCTTAGTTGTTGTGCCATTCGGAACAATAACGCTCTGAACTAGAAACTTATCCCTACATTGCATATCAGGGGGAGCCTCCTTATGTGCTTGCATAGTAACTAAAAACATAAAACCACAAAAGAAGAAAACAATTAAAGACAATAAAATAAGAGAATGTTTAGATTGATCATAGTGCTTTTCACCTGTGATATTGCACACAGAATAGGGCAAAACAACACCAACATTCGGCCGAACGGAATACCTTTTCGGATTGGTTGTCTTAACCTATTCCGTTAAAATGACATAAAAATCAGGAAACTGCACACATAACTCCTCAAACAAGCATATACACTAACTCAGCTATGATCTCTGAGGAATTATTACCTTAAACGCCACATACTGATCTGTCCTATTAGCCAACTGCAGAGCACATGAACTCTGCTTCCTCACTTCAACTGAATCCACAAAGCATTAATCACATACCAAAATTAACTAATCACGTTCAAGCATTTGCTATAAAAAACAAAATTCTTAGATTCATGTGAAACGGAAAAAGGTTTGAACAGTCACAAAAGAATCTCAAAAACCTAAAAATATTAATTACGCTGTAAAGAACCCCCCAAAAAAGCATCTTAAAAGAGCTAACAAAAGAACAATAAAGTGAGCACACGATTCCTCTTTTTATATCTATCCATTCATCGTCGAAAATCGAACAAAATGGATGAATTATCGAAATTCGCTTACATGGGAATTTTAGCTCTGAAGGCTGAATACGGAGAAGCTCTCCCATTGTCATCTTTTCCGAAATTTTTTATCTGAATCCAGAAATTTTAACGCGAAATCGACCGCAATTTCTAAGAATTCCGAAATCGTTAAGGGGAACAAATTGAGAATTCCCCTAAAAATGAGAAAACGAGAAATTCCCTTCTGTGTCAAATATGATCCTCTGCAGATCAAGATTCAAAGAAGGGAATTGCCTTTTTATTTTATTTTTGTTTTTATTGCTGTTTTTTTCTTTTTCCTATATTTAATTTGTTTTCAAGCATTAGTGAAGGTGATGAATTTCTTTGAAATCCATTTCTTTGATATCCATTTTTTTAATTAAAGATTATTTTGTATTATTCCATAACTATATTTTATATCTAAATAATACTGGCTCATTTTAAATTTGACATCAATATTCTCGTTGGCTATTGATAGATTATTATCAATAACAAGAATATAAGTTGATATACCATTGGGAAAAAGGGAAATGGTATATAAAAAATTAAATTATTTTGTAAAATAAAAAAGTAGTGCACCTAGCATTCCAAATTATAAAGATATAATATCTTTTTCTTGCAGAACAAATTTTCATAAAAAGAAAATAAATATAATTATAAGACTTTTTTTTCTATTTACTTTTTCCCTAGGAGATACAGATACTCTAGTCAGTACATGATATATAAATGTATATATCCACGAATTTGGTATGGTTTCGAAAATTGTATGCTATCACTATGGGTTGGTCAGCCATTTTCAAACTTGTTTGTTAAGTTCACATACCCAATTATGAAAGAAACTAACTAATCCTACAATACTAGTAATAAGTTTAATACATTTATTTAGAAAAATAGTAGACTTAGAAAATAAAACACGTAGATTCAAATAAAATGAAGAAAGTAAGCTTTAGAGCAGAGCAATGTGTCACAACCACTTGATGACTCACGAAGACCCATAATGAACTTAATCCTAAATAATGAGATTGGTTATAGGAAAACGCGATTGGAAATAACATCAAATTCAAATTAATTTATTTTCGACATTCAAGGACCCAGTGGGGTTCGTCGACCCAAGCCGACCCAACCCCAAATTAACCATTGATTTGCAATATATTTATATTTATATACTCCCTCGGTTATTAAAAAAATATGAACTTTTAAATTTTAAAAATTCTTTTTTTTAATGAGGTGAGATCCATTGTCTACTAATAATACTTTAAGATCATGTTTATTTGGCAGGAAAGTAAAGTTGTAAAGGAAAATGATTACTGAAATTTTGATCTCTAGGATTATGATTTCTAGGATTATGATTTTTGAGATTTATGATTATATGGAACATGATTAATGAAAAATATGAATACAGTATTTGGAAACAGGTGAGGATTTGGAAATTATAATTTTCAAATAATTTAATGAATAAAAATGTAAAGTATATAATGAAATACTCTTATCAACTTAACTATTATTTTACATTACAATTAAAATAAAATTATAAAAATAAATAATAAATAATCTATATAATCAGCCAAACAAAACTAAAATAACACACTTAATCAAAATAATCATCAAATGTTTGATTTGGGCATAATTGATTTTTTTATATAAAAAATATTCATCATAATCAAACTTGTGGCTATATAAATGATTAGAATTAATAAAATTTAGGAGAAATAAAATTCAATTCTACATAATCAAACTCATGTCTTAGTGTGTAGGTAGATGATTAGAATTAATAAAATATAGTGGAAATAAAATAGTCATGGAGTAGTTGAAGAAATGAGATATTTAATGAGTAGTGGAAGAAACCGCTTTTTCAAATTACGGGAAAAAAATACTTAGGTTTAGAAGTGGAAAATGAATCATCTACTTACCCTTATTTTAGGAATTAGTTTCCATTCCTTATTTTCTTATAATTTTATCAAACATAGGAATTTAATAATTAGAAATCATATTACTTTCCCCATTTTCAACCAACACAAAACTTTACAATTAGGAATTAGATTACTTTCCCAGCATACAATCAATGCCAAACAAACATGGTCTAAAAACTTTTTCTTTCTACCGCTCTGTTATTTTTTCAATTATGCATTAAAATTTATGCCAAACTAAATATTTATATTTTTCTCGAGACAAAGGGAGTATTGATTTTTTGTCCGGTTCTAACCAATTAATCATTCAATTCAATGCAGGCATATGCATGTCCATATTCATTGCCCATTAACCAACTACTCAAATAAGTTGTACGAGTAATTTAATTACATACTTACTGCCTATATTCATTTTATTTGGGGGTGCTACATTAATTACTGTAGTCTGTAGAACTGATCGAATTGTTTCAATGTTAATTCAAACTAATGTTTCTTTTCCCACGAGTATTAATTAATTGTAGATTATACAGAATCATCGTAGGATTTTGTACAATGTTGGGTGTTTCTTGCACACGTATAAATTTGAAATATATTAAAATATAATTAAAAAATATTTTTACACTAAAAGTATGTTAAGAGAATTCTTGCCCTAAGCCCCTAACAGTTTCCCGGTGTCGAGTAGAGCGTTGGCTGAGAAAACCATGGCAGTTGCGGGCTCGCCCCGGCGAACACGCCCAAGAACAATACTTTGCAGAAGAAAATAAACACAAACAAAGAGTAGAGAATAGGTTATTTCATTGATTGCTCTCCAAAATAATATTATCTCCCTTTTATATTTATGGACCCTAGGATTTGATTCGCCTAGGAAAGAATCAACAAAAAACACCTGAAAATGAGCTTATAATCCGCTCGACCCAATTAATAAAATAAATAAAATAGTTCAGCACAAAAATAATAATAAACTTCAAAAACAAAAACATGCAAAATTATGAAACAATTAATAGGAGACATATTCTCCGCACTTGTCCAGCTTCTTCGAGGTTCTCTTCGGTCTTGGAGGTATCAAACTCCCGCTGTTGTGGCTCCGGAGGTAGTGCTGATGGCTTCGGCCCGGCTGTTTGGGAAATACTCGTATCAAAGTATTTTTTGGTTTAGACATATAATATTGAAAAATATACTCCCCCAGTCCTAAAAAAAAATAGACTAGATTTACCATTTTGGATCGTCTTCCAAAATTAGACTAAGTGTATATATGAAAAGTTTTCAATAAATAATAATCATACACATCATTTATAATGTAAGTCTCACAATCCATTAACACTCCTTTCACTATCTTTTATACTTTTTCTCTCTTACTTTACCAATTACACATTAAAATTCGTGTTATTTAGTTTTTCTATTTTTTAATAATGGAGGGAATACGTGCTATTAATGACATCTACCTAAGTCACATGTGATTGAATAAAATCATTGTAGAAGGTTTTCACAGCAATGAAACAGTAGTTATAACCGCTAAATTGAATTTCGTTTAGGGTTTAGGGATGTGAACTTAACCTTTTTATTACACGTTTTGACATTTTGTATAGCATTTATTTTGATAATGATTGGGCTACCAAATAATTTTGCAATAATCGAAGCCAAGTCACGTACACCTCAATTTAACTAGTCGCTACTCACCGTGATTAAGATGATTTTCGCGTGAAGTTATAAGCTATAGTTTTATTAATTATAAAAATAGATCTTAATAACTTATAATCTCCTAAAAAACAATTTATATAATTTATTTTATTTTCATCATGGTTATATATATAAGAAATAACTAAACATAAAAAGTAGTAATAATTTGTTGTTTTTCAACATATAACCTTCTAATTTCGTTTATACTCAATTTTCTCAATCTAATTAATATTTTCTATTTTAGCTTATAAGCTTAATTATACAAACACTTTTGACGGATTCTAATGAGCTTTATTTAGACACGGTTAAATCTCAGAGTGATCTACAAAAATAGTCCCTGGACTTTAAAAATATCACCAGCAGTCCATGTACTAAGGATTAATATCAAAAACGGTCATTTTGCACTGTTTTGAGACGAAAATACCCTTTTGAGGAGTTTGGGCAGTTTGGTCTTTTACACTTCTAACATTTTAAATCTGCTATTATTTCAGTTATGTATTAAATCTGATATTATTTCAAAATTATCATTATTCTTCCCTTTTATCATCCTTTACTTTGTTTATTTATTTCAATATTAGATTTAATTTATAAAATTAAATTTTAAATTTTGATTTTTAAATATCAATAAAATTTTTTAATTAAAACTATTAATTCATGGACACTATAAATATTGATTAAAACTATTAATTTTTGTTATTTAATATAATATTCAGCTGAATTGAAAAAGTACAAAAAAATAATATTAATCATGATGGAAAAATAAGAGTTATTCTATTTAGCCTCCGTTCGGTTGTTATAATTGCTTGTGATAGAATATTATGAAGTTGACTAAAAATTTTATATAGGAGTATTTTTGTTGAAACTTTCTAGTAATTTTGATTGTTTTCAAATTAATATATGAAAATTATATTAGTCTTACATTAGATGCATATTTATTTCAGAATAAATCGTGTTATATGGTCTATTTATGATTAAAGCTATTAAATATTGATTAAAACTAAGGCATTGTCATATCTTATTGATTAAATATTAGACACTATCAAATATTGATTATGCTATTAATTTTTGTTATTTAATAATTTTTATAATTTAAAAAATTTATTGATATTTAAAAACTTAAATTTAAAATTTAATTTTGTAAAATTTAATATTGAAATAAAGAAACAAAGTGAAAATGACAAAAGGGAAGAAGAATGATAATTTTAAAATAATATCATATTTAAAATGTAAAAAGATCAAATTGCTCAACCCCAAAACTCCTCAAAAGGGCATTTTCATCTCGAAAAAGTGGAAAATGACCGTTTTTTATATTAACCCTTAGCCCAGGGACTGCTGGTGATATTTTTAAAGTCCAGGGACCATTTATGAGACAACCCCCTAGTCTAGGAACCATTTTTGTAGTTCACTCTAAATTTTATATAAGTAATTAAGCCTATAGATTGTTTAATTTATACTGCTATAAGCTTAGAGAAACATGTTCAATGTTGTCATTCCGATATACTCCGTATCTAATTCATTAATTATCAACTCTATCAACTAGCAATAATGTAACACTACATAAATTTATTACATGCCCAAGATACCTAGAGCCACCTTCTACTAATTAACAAACAAACGAACATCCTATAGACTTGGGACCAACGACAATTAATGTAAATACCTAGATGCATAACACAGATATTTGTTGAATTACAAAAAAAAAAAAAAACAGATATTTGTTTGCATATTAATTTTTTTGACGTATACAGATGTAGTATACTATACTCCATAAAAAGTAATTTTGTACACATATATACTTTGCTTTGTCTCAATTCAGTTGCTTACATGCATCATAGAGAAATTAATAGTAATTCTTTTTCATCCTTTTTAGAGCAATGGAAGACTAATAATAATCTTCCTCTTGTATAACATACTCATGATATTTAATGCTTTGAAGAGTAACAATATAATACTAGTATATACTTCCTATATAGTATTAGCTACTCTTAACAATAATATAGGCACATTATTGCAAGATTATTTTTGTTTAGATTTGGTTTCAACTTATAAATTACTACACGTGCGAGAAAAAAGAAGACTATCTTGTAGGGACAGAAGGTGAGATTACGTAGAAGACGTAAGAGCCATTATTACATGATACAAATAAAATCTAGCTATTAAAATTAAAAATAATCATAGTATTTGCTAGTATTTGATTCTTTAATTAATCTATTATACTTTATTGACAACAAAGAAGTTTATATTTGTGAATCATACCCCGATATCATGTAGCAATGCAAAATTAAGAGTATTTGGAATTAGTTATGCACTACTAATTTGAGGTTAAAAAGGCCATCTTTCAGATCCTAAAATGCCTATCTCAATGATGAGTCGAATTTGAACACCGTGCATGAATCTGATTTAGTTGGGAATACTTTTTCCTAAAAATACATTTCGTTTTATCTAATCGATGGTTGTTAAAAATCTGATATACGCTTGCACCAACATATATCAATGCATAGGCACACCCTTCCTCCGATTCATTATGTACTTGTAATCCGGTCAACATGACCGACCAAACCAACCATACATTAACTACTACTGCTACAATAAAAGGTAGGGAAAAAGTTGGATCCTACTTTTACACTCCATAATCATATTTCATTTTTACAAAAATGATAAGTAAGTTGCATTCAATTAACTTATACAGCATAATTTTCTTTCCAATTCTTAAAACTAATTCCAAATAAATAAAATTCCTATTATGACAAGTAATGCGAGAGACGCAAAATACAATTGAATGATAAATATCCAACTATCAAAAAGAACAAAATCAACCACTATATTCATTGCAAGTAGGCTATCCATCAATCAAATGCTCCATCTCCAAGGGGAGAAGATATATAGAAAAGGTATATCCTTTATATGCCTCCTCAAAAAGTGAAATATACACTTTTAAAAAGAAACATACTAAAAAAAAGGTATATACAAAGGTAAATAATTTTTTAAACATAAAATAATAGTACAAAATGCTTAAAAAAAATATAAAGTGTGATACTTTCTCAAATACCTTCTCTCTTGGAGAAGAGTTTTTCATGAAAAGAAGGCAAATATGGTAGTTAGAACAACTCCAAAGGGAGAAGGTAAATGAAAAGGGTATCTTATGTTTATACATTCTCAAAACAATAAAGCTATGCAACCAAATTTTGTGCAACCAAAAATTGGTTTATTTAAGAAAAAATATAATTTACTTATGCATTTAATTAAAAAGTATAGACATACATATAGTATAGGGAACGTTCATAATATTATGGTATTTGTTTATAATTTTTAAAAAAAATTTTAATCATAAAATATAATTAATGCATATTTTAATTCAAATTTGAAAAATAATAGAGAAATAATTCAAATATAAAAATAAAAAATTGAAAATGAGGCCAAAAACTAATAAAGTGTTTTTAATTTGTTAACCAACTATATTTAGTATTTTAATATTTAATTAACACATCAAAATTACTAATATGATCTTGTTTTGGTTGTACAAAATTTGGTTGTTTATCATTACTCTTCTCAAAAAGTGGAATATACTTTTCTAAAAATCAATCCACTCCAAGGATAAAAGGTATATCATTTAAAAAAGGGGTAACTGCTTTTAAAGTCACCAACTTTCCATGAATTTCGGTTTTTCCCACGAACTTTAAAAAGTTCGTGTAATGTCACGAACTTTATTGTCGGTTGCCATTTTCCCATGTCAGGTTTTCGGGTCTAATTTAAACTGTTCGTTTCCTATTAAGACAATGTTCAAATTCTTTTATCTTACTATCGCTGTCTTCGTCTTTGAAATAACTTCGCGTGGGCACATTGTACGCCTCAATCGGAACTCGGATGAAGAGGTTATGGCCATTTGATGAAGGTTCCGACCTTTGTGCGACCTTGTACTATCATAATGACCATGACTTCTTCATCCGAGTTCCGATTGAGGCGTACAAGATACCCACGCGAAGCTATTTCAAAGACGAAGATAATGATAGTAAGATAAAAGAATTTGGACATTGTCATAATAGGAAACAAATAGTTTGAATCAGACCGAAAAACCTGACATGGGAAAATGGCAACCACCGAAAAACCTGACATGGGTAAATGGCAACCGATAATAAAGTTCATGACATTACACGAACTTTTTAAAGTTCGTGGGAAAAACCGAAATTCATGGAAAGTTGGTGACTTTAAAAGCAGTTACCCCTTTAAAAAAATAAAATAATAGTACAAAAGTATTAAAAAAACATAAAGTATAATACCTTCTCAAATAACTTTTCCCTTAGATAATGATTTTTTATGAAAAAAAAGTAAATATGGTGGTTATATGATTTTACCTCTCCATCAATGGAAAGGTAAAGATACCTATTCAAAATGAAAAAAAGTATAATACCTTCTCAAATAACTCTCCCCTTGGAGAATGTTTTTTCATGAAGAAAAGGTAAATATGGTAGTTATATTAGTTTACCTCTCCAATTACCTCTCCCCTTAGAGATCCTCTTATGATATCAACGGGGAGATAAAGATACCTCGTCAAAATAGAAAAAGGTATAAAACCTTATCGAATACCTCTCCCATTGAAGAATGATTTTTTTAAAAAATAAATAAATATGATAGTTATATTAATTTACCTCTCCAACGAAAGAGGCTCACTTAAATAATCCATGTGTACGTCATTTTCACCATTTAATTCTACAATACCCCTTCCATTCAAAAGAGTATATTAAAAAATAGAATAGAAGAATAAAAATAAAAATAAAAGATAAAAAAGGAAGGAAAATAGTACAGGGATAAAAAGTAAACTAGGAGTTACTCCCTCCATCAACCATTAGGAGTCCCATTTCTTGCCACTTGGCAGCACAGGTTTTAAGAAAAGTCGATAGAAAAAAATTAGTGGAATAGGGATCCCACTTATATATTAAAAGTGAATCAAGACTCCTATTTTCAAACGGACTAAAATGAAAAAACGAGACTCTTATTCGCGAACGACGGGAGTATTAGATATTTTACTTTTTATTAAAAATAAAGAAATACTCCCTCAGTCCCCGATTAAGAATCACACTTTGACCGGGCACAAGTTTTAAGAAATATAAAAAAAAGTTGTTTGGAAAAGTTAGTGGAATGTGGGACCCATTTTTTTAATATTAGTTTTATAATAAAATGTGATTGAATTGAGTTAGTGGAATGTGAAACTTACTTATTATTTATGGTAAAAATGAAGTGTGATTCTTAATTGGGATGATTCAAAATGGAAAAGTGTGATACTTAATCGGAACGGAAGGAGTATCTCAAATTAATTAAGGACATTTCAAAAAAAAATTCAAAAACGGAATAAATCGGCGGACACATGTAAAAAAATTCAAGTAGCCTGTATTTTTAACGAGCACAGATCCACAAGATTAATCGTTTCTACTTTGTAGTGATACATGTTAAATCAAAATGAATGGCATTACTATAACCAGGCTAAATAAAAGACGCTATAATGCCATTATGAATTTGAAAGAGTGTCACATAAATTCTGACATTTTGGTATAATCAAGACAGTTGTTAGGAATTATACCCCCATGAAGGCATGAACCAATACTGATATCAATGCAGCGGAGAGCGGTGAGGCGTACCCTTCCTCCGGTTCATTATGTACTCAGAAGCCGGTCCACAACCCGGTCCGAACCTGGTTCGGACACTCCGTTTCCCTCTTACGGCCTCCGTGGTAGCCGTGGAGTCCAGATGCATACACTCCGCCAAGCCGCCGCTGCTGGAACCAGACTCGGTCCGCATCGACAGAACCGACTCAGGCGTCATTTGACCATCGTCCAAAGGCAAAACCACAAACTCAGAGTTTGGTAAATGTATGGACAGTTTGCCACCGGTTTCGACCATATGATCCAGCTGATGAGAAATTCGTGTGAATTTTAGCAATTGAATTCGTAATTAAGTTAATCAATTACTATAAAGGAATTAGTTTTGAATGTGATGATGCACCTTGCAAGAGATGGAGCAGAATAGAGCTGATTCCGGCAGGTTTCTGTCGCAGCCGACGCAGATGCTGCCGGAGGCTCGCGGCGGCCGATTCAGCGGCCTCTGTTTCAGGAAAACTACTTTGGCGCCATTGTTGGTGTATGTCTATTGAAGAAAAAAATAAAGGAATTTACAATTTGAAAATGTGTAAACCTAGAATTTAGTAATTGTGAATTGAATCTGGAGAACTGACTTGAATGTGAGCGCAATCGATGAGCTTATCGGCGTCGGCGATCCTTATAACTTCATGGTACACATACCTTCTTATCTGACAGAAATCAAAACCAATAGTAATTGGATTTTGATTTTTGTGAAATGGAAGAGAGAATTTAAAAAAAAAAAGACCTGCAAGAGGCGGTGGGAGGGATGAAGCGGTAGACAATGAGGGCAAATTCCGAGGGAGCAATCCAAGCAGAAGATGTTCTTCTCGTTCTTCTTGGCATGGTGGTGAATTACGCAGCAATTGAAGAACTTCTCGGACAAGAGAGCGAGGAGCCATTGGGGCGCAGCATCCAACTACACAAAGTTGAAGACACATCAATTACTAGTAACAGTGTAAACACAAGAAGAAAGAAAGGAAGAGAAGATGGGATGGAGTGGAGGGAGACCCCACCATATCGAATGCTGTGGATTTGAGAAATGAATTGATATTAATATAGGGGGGAGGACCCTTGATCAGAATATCAGGGAAAAAGATCTCTGCATAGTGTATAGTCTGTCTGAGAGAGAGAGAGATGTGACGATAGGGTGCAAGAAAAGAGAACGGCGCCTGCAAAACTGTAGCTACTCTTACCAATGAAACAATGGTCATTTAATGTTTTCGGGTATGCTACTCTTTTCCTTTCCATGTCACACTTGTTTAAGAACACAAGATTTTAGAAAGTTATATTTTATATATTAAATGAAAAAAAAAAATACTCTCTCCGTCCATCATAATTTGTCTCATTTTTCCATTTCTGTCTATCCCCTAAAATTTGTCCTATTTCACTTTTACCATTTTTTCACTGTATTTCATATTCCACTAACTCATTTCTACTCACATTTTATTATAAAACTAATATATAAAAGTAGGACCCACGATCCACTAACCTTTTCAACTCACTATATTTTTTAAAACTCGTGCCCGATTAAATCGGGATGGATTTTTGTGGACGGATGGAGTATAATATTTAGTAAAAAAACTTTTTTTTAAAAAAATGTGACATAAAATTTTATTATGAGACAAACAAAAAAAAAATGTGATCTTTTATTGAATGGAAAGAGTGTTTTTTTTAATTATCGAGGTATTCACCAAAGACTCTGAGTGAGTAATCTCATGTGAATATATAGGAGTACTTTATAAGGAAAAATATAATACTAATGCGTAGAGGGAGTATAAAATTACTCTATTAATTTAAATAGAGAGAGAGAAATTAAAATTGATATAATGGTGCTTCCTCTTATTTAGATGTGTTATTTTGAATGGCATATTTGGAAAATATTTTAATTTGAATGATTATATACATCTCTCGTCCTCCATTTATTGGACCCCAAAAGGTCAAATTTTTATTAGTACAACATCCCAATCTGCAGCCCTAGATTTTATAACGAAAGAGATCATCTCTCTATACTCTATAGACAACGTAGACCAAAATTGGAATTGCACAGATGGGATAAAACTCAACACTGGAAATGGGTATTCAGCAGAGATTGAAAAAAGAGACCATTTTTTTGTCTACTGAAAAATGTTGGTATCATCTTTTTGGCATAACTTATATCTGCTGCTAAATCAGGTTTTCTGCATTTTGCAGCCGAATTTTTGCACATCTTACATATATAAATATAATACTACTCCCCATTCCCTCCCTAGTCCATCATTCTATTTAGTAATTACAAACTAGTAGAACTATAAAATGTAGTAGTAACAAAAGTTTTGTGGTATATATAAGATCCATTTAATAAAAATAAATAAGACAATAATTCGTAGATATATGAGATAATTATTTATAAATGTAATGATTGAGTCATTGACATCAATTTGATAGTACAATTGACTGTGAAAAAAGTTATGTGTAAATTAGAAAAGAATGAGTCGTCAGTCAGAGCATCTCCAATGCTATTAGGTCAGCCATAGGCCAGCCACTCTTTCTCTGTCACGTCAGCAGCACTAAAAATCCACCTACCACATCAGATTTAGGCCAGCCATAGGCCAGCCGCAAAAAAAATAATTCAAAATATACTACATTTATGAAATTAAAATTACGATTTAAATTACGGAATTAAATTTACGAGACATATACGGAAAAATTCATTAATTGCATTTAAAAAGGTACATAGATAAAAAAAATTACATTTAAAAAGGTACATAATAAAGAAAAAAAATTATCGCCGTGCAATCCTCCGTGCCCACAACTCTTCAATTATATCCTTTTGGAGTTGAATATGAGCATCCACTTGGCGCATGTTGGCAAATTCCTTGAGGCGGCCGGCTTCATCGAGAGGTACCCCACGTCGTACACTAGGGGTGGCCGTTCCGTGGCTTGGACCGGCTTCATCGTCATTGGCCCAACTAGTCAGTTGTACGCCTTCGTCTTCGACGATCATGTTGTACGCCTTCGTCATTGGCCCACCACCGCTACCACCCGCGTTACTCATCGCTCGATGATGCTCTTGTACAGAAAGTTAGAGAGAGAGAAAACTCGTTAAAACAAGTGGTGCAAATGAAAATGAAACTAAAATCGCGTTTATATAGGTTTTTTTTTTAAAAAAAGAAAACAATATTCGGCGCTGGCCGATCGGGCCGCCACAATGGCGGCCAGCGCATCGGCGAACGCCCACCAATCGGCCAGCCCACGCCGATCGGCTCGCCGGTTAGCCGCTACCCTGCTCCAGTGGATCGGCTAGCCGATCGGCCAGCGCGACGAATCGGCTAGCCGGTCGCTAGCCGACCATTGGAGATGCTCTCATAACAACTTAACAAGGCCAACTTTGATAGTACTATAAAATTAACAAAATATGTAATGTGAGAAATAATTTTTTTTTAATAAATTATTAGTAAAGAATGAGCCATTAATCATAAAAAGGCCATCTTTAGAGAATAAATTATTTAGTAAAGAATGAGTCACACCTACTTTACTCTATTTTATTTTTTTCTCTCTTCATTTTTCTACCGTTTTTTATTTTTTATTTTATTTTCTCTTTGTTTAACTCACCTAACACAATTTTTTTTAATCTCTGTGCCGAAAATAAACGCCTCCATTACTATGGAATGGACGGAGTATGAGATGCGAGGAAGAAAAAGTTATTGTAGTAATATTTTCAGTATAGAATGAGATTACTCACAATAAGGCCAATTTTGACTCAGTATAAAATGAACAATTCAAAATATTAAATATGACCATTATATTGGTACGAGTATTTATTATATAAGTATTACTCTTTTTCCCATTTCTAAGGGTGCACTAAAATCTAAAATAGGATAAGTAACTAGTTTAAATAATAATCTAAAATCATCCTATTTTCGGTTTTTGAAGGAAAAATACATATATTTAGGTTTACTCTAAACCAAAACCAAAAATCTTTACAAATTTAGTGAGGAAAAAAAGCATAATACAAAGAATATTATTTTAAGTTTTAGTTTATTGTATAAATGGTTTGAGTAAAATCATGTTCGATCTGGCATTTATATTAAAATGACTTTGAGTTTAGTGTATATGTTTGGAGATGCTATTTTTTCAATTTTTAAAATTTATATGTTAAATTCAAAAATGAAAAATCATTTACTTTTTTCATTTGGGCTAAATAAATCTTAAACTCACTTTTGATTATAAGAATAATACTACTACTTACTTTGTCTATAAACAGTACAGTATATTTTTTATTTGAGTGAACTATAAAAATAATCCTTGGACTATGCGTTTATCTCGCAATTGAACTCTGGACTTTAAAAATATTCCTAGACAACCTTGGATTAAGCGTTTATTTCAAAATTGGTCATTTTTCACTGTTCCGTGACAAAAATACCTTTTTAGGAGGTTTTGGGGGTTTGGGCAATTTGGTCTTTTTACACTTTAAATCTGATATTATTTTAGTGTTGTACTAAATCTGATATTATTTCAAAATTATCATTCTTCTTCCCTTTTGTCATCCTTCACTTTGTTTCTTTATTTTAATATTAGATTTAATTTTATAAAATTAAATTTTAAATTTCAATTTTTAAATATCAATAATTTTTTTTAATTAAAACTATTAATTCATGGACACTATAAATATTGAAACTATTAATTTTTGTTATTTAATATAATATTTAGTTGAATTGAAGAAGTACTGATTAATCATAATGGAAAAATAAGAGCTATTCTATTTAGTCTTCGTTCGGTTGTTATAATTGCTTGTGATTAAAAATTATGAAGTTTGACTAAAAATTTGATACTGCTAAAAATTTGATATAGGAGATTTTTTTATGAAATTTTCTAGTTAATTTTGAATGTTTTCAAATTAATAAATGAAAATTATATTAGTCTTACATTAGATGCATATTTATCTCAGAATAAATCGTGTTATATGATCTATTTATGATTAAAACTATTAAATATTGATTAAAACTAAGGCGTCGTCGTACCTTATTGATTAAATATTAGACACTATCAAATATTGATTAAAACTATTAATTTGTTATTTAATAGTAATTTTAATAATTAATAAAAAATTATTGAAATTTAAAAATTGAAATTTAAAATTTAATTTTATAAAAATAAATCTAATATTGAAATAAAGAAACAAATTGAAGGATGGCAAAAGGGAAGAAGAATGATAATTTTAAATTAATATCAGATTTAGTACATCACTGAAATAATATCAGATTTAAAGTGTAAAAAGACCAAATTGCCCAAACCCCCCTAAAAGGGTATTTTCGTCACGAAACCGTGAAAATTACCAATTTTGAAATAAACGCTTAGTCCAAGGTTGTCTGGGGATATTTTTAAAGTCCAGGGTTCAATTGCGAGATAAACGCATAGTCCATGGACTATTTTTGTAATTCACTCTTTTTATTTTGATTTGTCCAACAAAATTAATCTCATTTCTAATTTTTGAAATGTTGTTACCATTTTTTTCCTCTAGTTTTACTTGTTAAAATTTCATGATATGCCCACAAATGACAATATTTTTTTATTAACGAATGATTATTATTTGATGAATAGATTATATATTGCAATGGCTGTTCTTTGATAAAGAGATAAGTTTATAAATTTAAGATGTCCGCTCTAATATTGATATGGCTGCAAAATGTTTACATAAACAGATGTATATTATTTGTACGGGGAGTGTTAGAGTGCTAACACCTTTTAAAATAACACTATACTACCATTTTTAGCTAATTATTTATACACGTGAACGAATAATAAGCTATCACGTGGCATAAAAAAAAATCTAAAAAAGACGGCCAACAATATGGTAAGCACTATACAACAATTTTTTTCTTGGCCAACAATATCCGACACACTATACAACAATCTATAGATTGCTGTGTAGCGTTTATAATATTGTTGTGTAACGTTTATAATATTGTTGTGTAACGTTTATAATATTGCTATATATATAGTGTCATGGTGTCACTTTAAGAGGTATTGTTATTTTAACACAAACCTTCTTTGTATTTATGTTCCAACCGTGAAATCAAAGCTTCACTTAGCTTATTTTTTAGGCATACAGGACAATTCGTTATTTCACATTTTGTGTGTCGTCAAAATTAGTTGTTGTCATTTATTTATTTATTTATTTATTATTATTATTATTATTATTATTATTATTATTATTATTATTATTTACCCTAAAAATTAGTGGGTTGTGGAATCATCAATTCAAGTCACATAAAGTTCAATGAACAAATGAGAGAATACCCCCACTAACCCCAAAAATTGGCCTTTGTGCTTTGCGCCCATATATAAGGCCCGTAGATATACCAGCATTCTTAAGCAAATACTCCGTGCTAGTATTACACAAAATAAAGATATGTACACACATGCACACAATGCATAAATGTATTATGATTAATTTTCTTTGGAGTGACCCATATAAACCACCAAAAATATTTGATAAAAACTTATGTCAACTCTTTTTAACTATAAATAAAAAGAAAAGTTAATGTTTTTGTACTTTACTAGTACATTTCAAACTACTACTCCCAATAAATAATAAATGGAGTAGTAATTTATTATGAGTGAATAGTGAATACCGTTGTATTTTAAGAATAAATATCACATGGACACCCCAATAATATAAAGAGACCCTTCGTCTCATTAATAATAATTATTATAAAGATTATATGTTCTTAATGTTCGGTTTCTAAATACAATGTTACAAATCTTTGTAAATATGTATGTTTGGTATATGAAATTGAAATTGAAATTATATGGAATTAAATTAGAAGGAATAAATTAGAATTTAATTAAAATTTTTTATTTGGCAAAATGAAATGATTGATATGGAATTGAATTAAAAAAAATATGCACGCACACACTATACACGTTGCACAATCATCAAAAACACACACACACACACTAAAAACACACTACACTCACACACATACATAAGTCACTATATACTCACACTATACCACTCACAGTACACACACTACATGCAACGCATGTGAATGTGGCCGTGTGTCGTGTGTGTGTGCAGTGTGCATTGCGCGTGAATATCTGCAACGTTTATGTAAGAATGTGTGCAGTGTGTGTAATTTAATTAATATTTGGAATTGCACTGCTTTTGATGTGAAATTCTATTTGTAAAATTAAATGATTTGAAATTATAATTCAATTCTAAATCCAATAATTTTTTTGATACGAAACACTAGATTTAAAATTGAAGGCTCCATTTGTAATTCCACACCTCCAATTCCATATAGTAAATGAATGTAGAATAGAGTATATACTCCCTGGTCCCCAAAGTTTCCAAAGTTTCCAGTAAA
The DNA here is from genome assembly GCF_023119035.1 of Salvia hispanica. NCBI lineage: Eukaryota > Viridiplantae > Streptophyta > Magnoliopsida > Lamiales > Lamiaceae > Salvia > Salvia hispanica. The sequence goes on along the minus strand of NC_062968.1, from coordinate 53,237,536 downwards.
CACAACTTTTACTTCACACCACCAACAAACTCAACTAACTGCACTTTCATAAAAGAGCAACAGAAATCATATTCACTCGGACTATCCCCATTTGTTTCATTACACTTTTAATTATTAAATACAACATGATATGATGAGTCAATATAAGATTCTAGAAGGAATTAAAGCAAACACACAACATTTTGATTCGTTTATTCTAGACCAATCTATTTTATATCCAGAAGTGGTTGGAATCATGGACTATTTACGACTAGAAATGACTAAAGTATAGTATTAGTATTTTTTAAGATAAAATGTTTTGTCTCATCTATTTTATGCGACAAAATTAGCTCAAACTTCAAAGTAGGATAGCTCTATCATTTCCCTTGTTACCGTTAGGTGGTAGTCGGCTACCAAAGTCCACGAAATAAAATAAAATAATTACTACTCCCTCCGTCCCATAAAAGTTGAGACAAAACTTTTAAACACGGAGATTAAGAATTTATATTAAATAAATAGGAGAGATGAAAAAAGTAGGAAAGATAAGAGAGAGTAAAGTAATTGATGGAATAAAGTAAGAGTGATTAGATGTTTTGTCTTTAGTTAAAAAAGAAAATGACTCAACTTTATTGGAACGGATTAAAAAGAAATACGACTCAACTTTTATGGGACGGAGGGAGTACGTAATAAGTATACTACTAAACACATTTGATGAGTACAATTTTAGTAAACGAAGTATGATCCGATTTTGCGGAGGCAATATATTCGATTTTTTTGCCAATTTCAATACTTTTATTTTGCAGTTGTTTTAAAAAAAAATCGAAAAAAAGTGCAAATCCCACTAAATTTCAAAGCACAAAATTAGGGGAATTCGCCAAAATAGAACACTAAAAAATTCTTCAAATTCATTGAATGTATAGATTCCGGGAGATGGCGGAAATAGACGGCGCTCCGTCGTCGGAGCAGCCGCCGCCGCCGATTTCCGACATGTTCCAGAAATTCGCGCTCGCGTTCAAGACCAAAACCTACGAGCTCTTCGCCGAGGAAGACGACTACGCCGCCGTCGACTCCGATTGCGACGTCGCCCTCCTCCTCGACTCCGCCGAGGAGTTCATCCCCCACCAGAAAGTCGTCGTCATCAAACCGGACTCGGGTAATTCGGATGCGGGATTGAATCGGGCTCTAATTCCGTCTATCTTCGCCACTCTCTCATCGTTTGAAGCTTCGTATCTGCAATTTCAAGCGGCGCACGTGCCGGATATCGACGAGGCCGCCCTCGAGGAAGCTGATAAGTCCATCGTTTCGATTCTGCAGAAATTGACCGAGCTGAAGAATTTGTACAGGGAATCGAAGAGACAGGGGCCGGAGTTTAGTAATGGTTTCGTCTTCCCCGCCGCGTCGTTCTGGGAATTTCAGGTGCAGGAGAATCAGAGCAAGCTCAGGGTTTTGGAGACGATAGTCAATACACAGCAGTCGCAGATTGATGTTAAGGATGGCGAAGCAATCGAATTGAGGAAGAAATTGGACAGGATTAGGGCTTCAAATTGCGAATTGATGCGGAAATTGGGTTTAAAAGAGGGAGGCGCAGGTTTGGGGCTTGAGGTTATGCTCACAATTAGGGTTTTCGAGGCAATGCTGCTGGATTCAGTCAAATCTATGCGGTGTTTTGTGAAATTGCTGATTGATCTGATGCGAAGAGCAGGGTGGGATTTGAAGGAAGCAGCCAATTCTGTGTATCCAGATATGAATGTGAATTACACGAAAAAGGGCCATTTCCGGTATGCATTTCTCTCTTATGTTTGCTTAGGAATGTTTCAGAATTTTGACAAAATTGATTTCGGATTATGCAATTCTGAGATCATCTCCAATGGTAATGGCACTAAACAAATCGAAAACGGTGCAACTGATGGTGATGCCATTGATTATCTGAGGCAATTGATAGACCATGTTTCCAATAGCCCCATGGAGATGCTGAGCAAGAATCCAAAATGCGAGTTTTCGCGTTTCTGTGGGAGGAAGTATGAGGAACTCATACATCCAACAATGGAGTCTTCCATCTTCAGCAACCTAGATAGGAAGGATAAGGTGCTGGATTCTTGGAAGTCGTTGAGCGTGTTCTACGAGTCGTTTGTGAGGGCAGCAAGCTCGGTATGGCTGCTTCACAAGCTGGCATATTCGTTCAAGCCCGTGATCGAGATCTTTCAGGTGGAGAGAGGGGTTGAGTTCTCGATGGTGTACATGGAGGATGTCTTGGGGAGATGTGGTCTGCCCGGGAAAAGTAGGCCGCGAGTCGGGTTCACGGTTGTGCCTGGTTTCAAAGTAGGGAGAACTGTTGTTCAGTCACAGGTTTATCTCACTGACTTGAAACATGTTGAGTTGTATCAAGATTTGTGATGTTGTGCATATTTTGTGTTAGAGGTTTGTGGTTTTGGTCATTACTTGTGTATAAAGAAGAAAATATACTACTACCATGATTTCTCCTTTCTTTGTGTCAGTATTTTCTAGTAGTAGAAATGATATGTTACCACTTGTATTTACATGACACTGAATCTATTGATTTGCTTGCTATTGGTTTCATCTTGTGTATGTATTATTGTAGGTGTTGATCTGATTTTTTGGTTGTGGCACCATTGCTTTATATTATCCCTCTTTCTTAATTCATATATCAAGGGCAAAGCCACATTTCTTGAATTGAAATGTTGTGTATTGTTTTTAAATTTTTCTTACAAATCTTGGCTTGTACTCTTCAACTTTTGGTTGGCAACGGATTGAGTGAGATAAATAGAGATAAAAGTATTCTTGACAAAATGTGTAAATGAACTACAACAGGGGAGTGATCAATTGCTAACTTTCTTAAGTTGCTAACTTGCTAACTCATCAACGCAGTGTATTAAAAATGTCAACACGATGACATTAAAATGTCAACACATAATTTTGTTGAACTTCAATATAATATGTTGATATTATGTATTGACATTTTGATGTTACTGTGTTGACATTTTTAATATACTGTATTGATGAGTTAGCAGAGTTAGCAATTTAAATAGTTAGCAATATAACAAACCCCAACTACAACAAGTTTATCATCTAAATCAAATAAAATAGTGAATGGCGTGGGCTTGAGAACGACGTGAGGATGGCCCGGCCTGGACCCAAATGAGATTTCAAATGGGCTTTAATTAACCAGCTGCAAATAATATGAGCTTTATATTATTTGGGCCTCTGCGTAATAATATGGGCTTTTCATACTTATCTGTATTTTAAACCACTCTCTTGATTTTAATGTCACTAAATAAAAGATATGATGACACTCCATTGAGATAGATTCAAAATGAATTAAGCAGCCTATAAGATAAATTTAAATAGTAATCTGAATTGCAATAAAATGAACTCGAGAAGAGTTAATGGGTCATTCTGGTCATTTCGTTACACCAAAACAATTTTTTATTTTTATTGGGGACAAACTTCTTTATTACAAAGTGGTGGTTGGAATTTTATGTTTCTTTTGGAGTAAAGGTTAGTCGTACTTTATGGCCCAGACTCTGAAACCATTTGTAAAAGTAATCCGAACTTCCAGAAAACTATAAAAATAAAAATAACCCGAATTTTGAATAATACGAATACAACATCAATTTTTATGTAAGTTGTAAAAGTAGCATGCAACTTGAAAATATTAAAATATCCTTGTATTAATAATGAAGGTCGACAAATTTGGAGCAAGCTTGTGTGGTCAATATCCACTCTCTTTCAAATTTCATATGGACTTAAGTAAACTTGCAATTTTCGTGTACACATCAAACATGCTTGGAAGAGGTAGCTATTTTCACTCATGTTTTGAATAGATTTTTGTATTCATTAAATTTGAGCAATTTTTAAAAAATTCACTAAAATTCAAACAATTTCTAAAGTTGAAGCCATTTTAATAATCTTTGGATAATTTTTACAACTGGCTCGTGCCATGAACTCCAGCTATAGAAATACAGTAAAATTAAAATTAAAGTCACTGTTTATAATTGAAATCATGAAAAAGGGCACATGTTGTAGTTGCTCCATTGTTTTCTAATAAACCACAAACTTGAACAAATTCATGCAAAAAATATGTCACTTTGTGAATTTGGAGGAATTTCCATTTCAAGGGGGTTTAAAAGCAACAGCTCAGGGAATGAATAATCTCTCTTTTTCTCTCTCAATCATCCAAAAACAATGTCTGATATTCTCTGCTCACTTTTGAAAAACATTCAAACAAAAACTCATATCAACAATAGCTAAACACCATCTGTGATACAGATGCAACAATTAGGAAAATTCCAACAATGACAGAGAAGCAGCTGATTTATGATATATAAGTCCATTAATTGATATTTGATATGACACATATATGTGTAATAAGATAAGATATTTTTTTGTGGAGTTAGGCAAAAGATTTAGGCCTTGGGGGGTCCGAATGGAACATCCTTTGTTTTCTTTCATAAAGATAGGCAAAGAGTGGAGCAACAAGAAATTAGACTTGCTCTTTTCTCAACTGAAATTATTTACCTCATTTCAACAAAGATCCTTACCCATGCAATGACACATTAATTTGTCTTTAATTACTATAATTTATAAATTATACTATGAAACATTATAATTTCAATAGATTTCAACCCCATTTGAAAATGATGATACTATGCTTGTGTGTTTGTGAGTTTATAAATAGGTTAATTTTCCTAAATAGCACAACATTTAACTAAATTTTAATTCACATGTTCCATTTTTTAAGTTTTGTTCAATACGTGTTCCAGTTGTGTAGTCTATGATAATACATTTTACCGAAGAAAAGAGAGTTATCTAACATAAAACTTTACCCAAGATAAGGGAGTTATCTAACCTAAAATGTGTGCTATTATCACATTTTTCCTTATCATCTTTCCTATCAAGCTGTCTCAAAAGCTATCTATTTAGACAGTATAATTCTAAATATGAGAAAATTTACAAGAATTTACTAATAATTCGCGGATTTACATTCAATTCACCGTGGTTTTTTATGATTAAAACTCTTGTGAAAATTGGTAGCATGGTTTTATTTTCTACAGAGACACCCTCAGCAATATTCCTTAATCAAATGATACTAAGAGAGATATATACTCCATAGTTAAGTGATGGAAAGTCACGTGTCTTAAATGGATAAATAAATATTTCTTCCAAATATATCAAGTAACAACTACTAAATTGGTAAGACTTTTCATTGCAAAGTCTTCGGACGTTGAATTGGAGTACTGTATACTATACCCTAAAATGATTTAAATTCTTCACTTGTAAAATGATTAAATGCGATATTTTCATTCAACTGTGTATTATTAATTCCATCTTGTACTCTCTCCCATCAAAAGCATGTTATGTGAATCACAAAGAAGTTAATAGTATTAATGCACCAGCAAAGGTCTCTGCAATAATGAAACATGAACACTGCAAACTGCCATTGCAGTGTTTATGTTATCCAGCTTTACTGAATGCTACACGTACCATGTACAATCACTGCATGCCTCTCATTTTGAATTTCATTTCACCAAAACAAAACAAATCAATTCCATTTCATTTCACACTTATCTGCCCCCATTCTTCACCAAAATACAAATCCATTCCCACCTTCCCTTTTCATGATTAAGACTATAATTATAAAAAAAACAACATTCCTTAGTGCAATTAGGTGCATACTTTTGGTACTTATATCCATCACACAACTAGTAAGATCACGTACTTTATTATCATTATCGATCAATTTCTCAACTAAAAAATTGTACTAGTACTACTTTATTAACAAGATATAAAATAAGTGATGAGCAATACACATAATGAAAAGGTGAATAATAACAGTTAGTATTAGCAAGCAGTCCTCATCAAAATCCTCTCCCCACCACAGAAAGCTGAAGCTAATTAAAACTGTTACAAGCAGTGTTTTCGCATAACGAACCCTAATTAATTAATGACATAGAGAAAAACATTAACATAGAAAACATTCGGAAAATAAAGCTGCATCCATTCATATAATTTCTTATATTAGTAGGGAGACACGCCCACGTTTGCAGCAGCAGAAAGAAACCCATCTTTCATCATCACAACATCATCTCCTTCCTACAAAAATTCACCATTTCCATTTACTGTCAAAACATTTTTTTTTCAATTTAAAAAAAAAAATTCTAGGGTTTTGATTAGATATTACCTGTTGACACACATTTTGCTTCTTCACGGGTTGATCAGGCATCAGTCCGAAGTGAATATGAGGAAAGTGGGCCCACTGCAAGCAACAAAACACACAATTTTTTTTTCAATATAATAAAAATTGAAAATCCTAGAACATGTAATATTGAAACAAATGGCACAAATTAAAAAGAAGCCCTAGTTTGAGGTGATAGAGAGAGTGTCAGTAGTGTGTGTTTCTTGATTCTTGGATCTTACATTTTTTGCAGCGGCACTGAACGCCTCTCTGTGGCTAATATCAGGGTTTCCAGCTTTGATACGTTGGATCTCGTCCCTGCATTTTATTTTGTTCAAAATCCAATTAAATTCCCTTCTCCTAGATTTTCTCAATAATTAAATTTACTAAAAATAATAAAGAAATGCAGCTTTTAAATGAATAATAAAGCTGCATAGACACATGCAATAATTACTCACTTGATGAACCGGTTGTAAGCAGATGGCACTCTCTGTCTTTTCTCCGGTGCTGAAAATCAACAAACAAAATACCAAGAAACAATAAAACAAAAAGTAGGACATTAATTTCACTTTGGCTGACTTTCTTTCGACTTCACATTTCACTACTGTCACGCTCCATTTTTTTCTCTCTCATAATTACTTCATCATTATCTAATCATTCTGTTTCTTTCATCATTTCCTGGCGATATATATAGTATTAAATTCCTTGCAGGTAAACAAAAATAAAAACAAAATTTAGGGTTTGGAAAAAACCTAAAATTGGAATGCATGATGAGATAAGGTTTGATGGTGTGAGATGTTTGTGTGAAAAATAGATTAATCACTGTTTAAGAGTAAACTGATTGATGTTTTGGCAAACAATAAACTGTTTACTGAAAAGGTTAGTGTTGACTGTGACTCAAAACATTCCTTGCAGTGAAGATAAAATCAAAGCTCAATGGACCCCCAAAACAAAAAATTGGAATTTTAATTGAATTAGGATTGAAAAATGGAGAGAAATTGTGATTTGATTATCTCACGTCTGTTAGCTACGGGAGGCTTGGGGAGCTCGTGCATCGGCATCATTGGCTCGTTGGGATTCGGCAGCAGGTTGGAAGGCGAGCTTCGGATCTCCTCCTACAATTCAATTCAATTCAATTTAAATAATTGAGAACCCTAGAAAAAGAGGAAAACCCTAATTTGTGAGATTGATTGATTGATTGATTACGAGGAGATTCTGGGGGGAGAAGAAGGAGTGGCCGAGGTGGAGCTGATTCGCGGGCGGGAGGAGGAGGCCGCGCATGTCGACGGTGACGGAGAGGAGGTTGGAGCAGTTGCCGCATCGCACCGTCACGGTCTTGAAGAGGCTCGTGCAAGGCACCCCCACCTGAGATATCAGAATGGAATTAGTGAATGAAGAAAATGATTTAGGAGATGTTGGTGATTTGATCGATGAGTACAGCGAGGACGGTGTTGCAGTAGGTGCAATGGACGTAGCAGAGCTGCTCGGAGGGGGAGAGGTGGTGGTGGTGGTGGTGGTCGGGAGCGGCGAAGGCGGCGGAGGAAGAGGACATCTTGTTCTACTTCTTCCTTCTTTCTGTTCTTATTGTTGGTGTTGTTGGTGATGGTGGTGGTGGTGAAGGTGTTAGGTTTCTCACTTTTTGATTTGGTGATTTGATTGATTGATAGATTGACTGATCAAGGTATGTATATATGGAGGCTCTTGGTTTTTGACAGATTAACCACTTTGGATCTGATCTCTCTGAATGTTTTCTTTTTTGGGGCTCAGTTATCAAACAAAACACCCTTCTAGAGAGAGAAGCATAGGGTTGGGGGTGCCCACTAATATAGTAGAGAATTTAACACACTGCAACAAAAAGGTGTATACTTCTCCAATATACATACCAATTAATCAATTAACAATACATGCATAGGCAAATACTACTGGTTTTATTATTTTAGTCCGTCCATAAAAAATAGACCAATTCTAAACATAAATAATCCACTTCTACCATATTTTATAATTCATGTCATTTATAACTTTGTCTATTTTTTTTATTGAAGGAGGAGGGGAGGAGGTAGTACTAATGTATGGTTGGCATTCCCAATGGATTTGTGAAGAGAGAGGGAGAGAGAGAGAGGGGTTGCAGAAGCGGCAGAGGTGGGGGAGAGGAGTGAGAAAAGGACGTGTGCATGGGGTGATTAGCTTTCGCTCATTCACCTGTAGTTTTCGTAGTTAAAGCCCTATTTTTAATATTTCTCGACTCCCTATTTTTTTTAATATTTCTGTACTTATGTTTGTGTATATATGTGAACATAGGGTAGGGTTTAGTAAAGCCTTAAATGGCGGGCACCTATCCTACTACTCTTACTACTATTATTATATTGCCTTTGTAATTGCATCTTAATTCATCTCTATGCCCCTACCTCACTCTTTTACAACTTCTCATTTGCATTAATTTGTTCTAATCATACACTTCAAATGTCTTGTATTTTCAAAAATTGTTACTCCATTTAAGTGGATAGAGATGATAAAGTATGGGTTAAATTAACAGTGGGGTAGTGTCAAAACATGAAAATGAATGTTTTTTAGTAGAACGTATATACCCAAAATAAACAAAAAAAAGATTTTTTTTATATGTGATGAGGGAAGGGAGTATTTTATTTTTAATTTTTTTAAAAATCTATATATAAAAAAGCATTAGGGCATATAATCTAGAATATTTTAGTCTTTTAAAATTAATCTTGACTTTGTTTTATTTCGATTCTCTATGTGGAATATTCCTATTATATTCAATGCCTCAATTGAATCTATTTTCCATGTGATGCACAAAAATATTTCAGACGACATTCGATAACGAATTTTCAGTTACATGTCAAGATTGAGACTTTTACAAAGTTCCTTTTTTTAAGAAAGAAAGCTAAGATAATATTTCAGACGACTCCCCAAACTCCATAAACTGTTCTTATTCCTATTGCAAAATTGTATATACTAATTTGACTCAATTTTAGATCAAGTTTTGAGCTTTATGAAATAAATAAGCCGAACTTTTTTGTTTTATTTACCTTTCAAACAAGTAGAATGATTTTTTATAACCACATTATCACTTTATTAGATCAACACACACGTATAATTAATTATAATTTTCTTTATGATAATCATCACTTAAATCTATCTGCACCGTTTATGCGAACCTTCTCATTTGAGTCTTTGTCAACTTGAATATGCCTTAATCAAAACATGACATTTCCTATCAAAGAAAAAATAAAATACTAGTAGTATAATCGACACTTAAATTAAACAATATAGTACACTGCTGAATCTGATACATATTAAAACTATCCATAACATTTATATCTTCGGCTCATTAATGTTGATAATTGTAGTAGCACAAAATTTGATGTGAATATGTGATTAATTCAAACAAAAGCAGCGGTAAGGTATTAATACACTATTATACTAGCTAGCTAGCTAGCAAGAAATCTTTTTATCACGTTGGAAAAATTAATTAACATTTATTTTGTGGGCATGCTTCTTTAAGTGTGGATATCTAAAATATAATAGTAATACACATATGATGACGAAAATGTTTCTACATATCTAGGCTAAATAAAAAACACCAACGTATCTATATATGACAAGATAAAACAAGTAATTGAGTAGTTCCTTTATAGGATGGTTTATAATTTGTGGGAGTGTAGATGAGCTCTTATTTTTCTTATCGGTCATAAATTTTGATGGCTGTAAATTAATATCACCGCAGAATAATTGTTGATTGGAAACTACACATACTGATATACACGGCCATTAAATTCACGATATGGTTCTAAGTAAAGTTTCATGTATAAGGTTGTAATCAAAACTCAATTACATCTTATGGAATACTCCCTCCGTCCACGAATAAGAGTCCCGTTTTTCCATTTTTGTCCGTCCACGAATAAGAGTCCCGGTTCATAATTACCATAAATGGTAAAGAGACCCCACATTCCACTAACTCATTCCACTCACATATCATTTAAAATTAATATATACAAGTGGGACCCCTATTCCACTAACTTTCTTCCACCCATTTTTCTTAACATTTCTTAAAATCCGTGTCATTTAGAAATGAGACTTTTAATCGTGGATGGAGGGAGTAATTACTAAAATCAAATACGAGCGGAGTATTAATTTTAGGATAGCTAATATCAAACGGCTAGGATGATAGCACACGACAATTAAGTTTAATTGACTATAATATTCAACGATAATTTTGTCAATTAATACAACTATATCAGTTTTGGTATTGCCTAGATTCTTGTCAACTACCATTATAATGAAGTAAAGTCAATGTTATGATGGTGTAAATACTATGACCGATAATTTTCGACACGACATGAAAACCTGATACTAACATTCACAAAGCTAATGGGTTTGAGTAAAACCTTATTGTGTTCGTGTCCTTATTGAATTGACCCGTTAGAAATTCAATAATTTTGTATTGGGTTATAGTTGGATTTGGGTGACCCATTAAAAATAATACTATTACTTTAATTATTTGTATTCTTTTTAAAAATATATACTAATATTTTAGGCTTATTCTATAGGTTAATATGAGGTTTCAATCATGTAAATCAGATTTAGGTTGTTATCAAGTTAATATTCTGTCATGTCAACTCATATTAAATCATGTCGTTAACAGGTTCGTGTCGCATGCAGGTCAGATTCGGGTTTAAAGGTAGTATGTCGGGAACGAATTGAAAGTTTCTTTAACGAGTCGGGTGCGGATTGAATCATTATCGTATTATCCTCTAACGATACAGTAAATACAATAAAGTAAATTCAATATCACAATGGAATATATTTTTGAATTTTATAAGGGTGCAAATAACAACTATCAACCACATATAATTATTGTGGGATTAAAACAATACAGTGTGATAGGAGTATGAAGCAAAATTTATAATTAAAACGGGGTAGTATTTTTTTAATTTGTAAAATGACCTAAGCGGAAAAAATAAGCATTATCATAATTTATTTATGACCATCATCAAGAGATCCCTTTACTTGAGTTGCCGAAACTGGAGAATTATTTCTTACCACAATAAACTTTGTTCAACAACCGTGGAATGCACAGTTAAATGAGTAATAAAATCATAATGATTGGTTTGACTTTGATTTCATCTAACTTAAATCCACATGTACGTGAATTGTTGAGTAACATGACTTTCATCCTCCTTAACTTAATTCTTGATTTTAATTGATTAGTTTGTAGTACTTAATTTCTCGTTCATAGTACTTAATTTATCCGATCTATGTAGTAGGAGTGTTTTGTATTAAAAATTTGAAATTGAACATACATTAATTAATTCCTAAAAAACATAGTAATTTTTCAAATTAAATAAGGTGTGAAGAAACAACAATAATTGATATCCAAGATCAGATTACAACAAAAATAATAAAGAGTATTTTTAATTTATTTGGCTATGATTTGACCGCTCGCACAGGCTCCCTCACATACAGAGATACGTTGTTGTCAGTGAAATCTGAATACATATATCCTCCAATTTTTTCATTTATGTAGCCTTTTGTCCTCACATTATTTTCTGCAACTAGTTTTTCTACATTATTTTATGCAATTACCAAAAACCTACTAAATCCATTATTTTTGCTAGAATTTCACTTCTCTGGAATTGTCCCTATCTCTTGGTTTACACACAAACTTATCTCGAATTTGAAATTCGCATGAACAAAAGTACTATTCCCTCCGTCCCACTCAAGATTCATTATCTTGAGTGACACGGGATTTCAGGAGGAGTTTTTAAGTAGAGTAAAATAGAGAAAAAAAAATAATTGAATATTTTAATAAGAAGAGAGTTGAGAAGGATTTATTTTCAAATATAAAAAGTGAAGATCAAATAAACTAAAAAGGAAATGTGAACATTTTGAATAAGACACAGGGATTACATTGATATAAACCAACAATTCTAAGTTAGACTTCCTATATATGAACTTCTTCACACCATAAACTCACTGGGGCCAGGAGATTACTCCACTTAGTTATAGATCGACTAGCCGTTTGATAGGCAAGACAAAAAGATACAAAATTATGATAAGAACACATATTTTATTATATAATAGGAGTTAATTATCCTAGCAAATAGAAAATAAAAATAAATTTTTAAAAAAATCACATGGAGTAAAAATTTAAAAAGATGGTTAATTTTGAGGTATTTGTAGTCAATCTCAATCCACGCAAGGTTAGACTTAATATGTGTAATTTAGGCAGAAAATAAATAATATTCAATATACCAGAAATTTGCCATTAGACAATATATAGTACTACTAATACTCAAATACTCAATATAATTTGAACAACAATTATTTTGTAGTACCACACATTGTGATGGCGCCTTATTAACCTCTTAAAATCGTAATTTTGTTGCACCAATGAAAAGATTGACTTAAATAATTTCTTAATTTGATAAGTAAATAATCTTTATCTGTTTTCTTTTAATTTATTTTGATGAAAAAAAGTTAGGTTATTTTCAATTAAAAGAAATGTAGATTTATACCAATTTCGGAAGCAGGTGAGAAACCCTCGACCTGCTGAAAAAGATATCTGTCACTTCTCTAACATAATTGAAAACTATCACATCGAAATAAGTCCAATTGTGTCTCTTATATTTATAATAATTAAAAAAAGAGGAAATATAGGAAAGAAACAATACTAATGTTTTAGCAGAAAGTCTGAAGGCATTAATTACAATTTTCACAATTTTTTGTACTTATATGAAACAACATGGTTGTGTGGTCCATTGGAAATTCATGTAGGAGTTAAAGTATATGTGTGTTATTATTCTACGGTTTTCTCAATTTTCGTTTGGGAAAATTACATTTTCAGGTGTCATTTTTTTTGCTAAAAAATTGTTAATAGAATTTAAAATTAATACCAATATTTTTTTGCATATAGTATGATTTTCCTTTTAGTATTTTGCCCGAGGTGACATTATTTTAAGCTGATGTGCCTGTAGATAGTTTGATACCGAAAAACAGAATGTGTGACATAATTAAGTAAAAGTTTCATAGATTGAAACTAAAATCAGAACTGTTGAAGTCGAGATGCTATTGTTCAGTTGCAAAGGTGAAACATGATGGATGAAATTTATATTCGTCCTCATTTTTAGAGAATATATTGGTACTACTCCCTAATTAGTTGGATATAAATATTATGCACCTTAATTAGGGTTTTCACAGCTGCTTTGTAGCCGTTGCACTCCCTCCGTCCCAACTAAGTTGAGTCGTGTTCCTCTTTGGGATGTCTCAACTAAGTTGAATCATATTCTTTTTTAACAAAAAACAAAACCTCAAATCACTTTTATTTTATTCCACTATTTACTTTACTCTCTCTTTATCTTTCCCACTTTATTCCCCTCTCCTATTTTTCAACACAATTTCTTTATCTCTGTGCCCAAAAGTTATGTCTCAACTTAGTTGAGACGGAAGTAGTAAGTTCTTTGGTTAACAATTGCGATTTCAATTGATCCCGCGGCCGAAAGCCGGGTGGTGGGGCGGATTTTCCGCGCAGTGTGGCACTCTTGCACAGTCTATGGCAACCGCACCCTATTTTCCATTCGATTTAATTGATTTTTTAATTTAATCTAAATGGATATTAGTTCATTTTTATTGTTTTTGTGAAATTTCTCAATACATACCCACTTCTGTTTTCACATTTCACATATACTTCTCTCATATGTACTAATCACAAATAATTCCATATAAAGTACTACTCAGGCGGAGACGTCTATCTAAAGTGGCTTGTGTTCGTGAAGTCAAATTACATGTAATGAGAGTACTATTCACTCAAAGATAAGAGGTTGTGCGAAAGGACATTGAGAGAGTTTTTATTGTTCTCCTAGCACGTTGAACGATAGTGTCTGGTGCATATGTGGTACCCTCTGTCCCATTAAAAATGAAACGTTTTCCCTTTTTCGATTGTCCTATTAAAAATGAAACGTTTCCTAAAATGGAAATAACTTTATCCCTGCTTTTTCATCTTTCTTACTTTATTCTTTCTTCAATAACTTATAAAGCAACACTATATAAAATCCCGTGCCGATTTCCAAATGTTTAATTTTAAGTGGGATGGAGGGAGTATTAATCATGCATCGCCAACGTATTGTCTGCATGTATCATAATGCATCATTTAATAATCAGGTACAAAGGAGAAATCAAATGTAACTAGGACAAACAAAGCAAGGCGAGCAAATAGGTTCATATTACAAAACGAATCAATGCAAAAGATCGAGAAGAGCAAATAGTAGCACGACATCTCACTAACATTCACAAAAGTTCAACATAACCACCCAAAAAACAAAATAGTAAGAAAAATCTCAATCAAATAAATTCAATATCGGCCAACAAACAACAAATTATAAATAGATATAGCTATAGTGAGAATTATGAATAACATGAACATGAAATTGTGTTTTACACTCACATAGCCGTACCGTTCAAATTAATTACTCCTAATACCTTTTTTATTTATTCGTAAGATTAATACTTGATTAGAGTTTATTACATTTATTGGACGAACTAATATGCCTTTCTAATAAAGTAATGCTGAAACACACACGAAAGCTGTCACTACTCACTAGAATTCTCTTTTGCATTTATAATAATTGTTTGATGCGTCTATATATTCATATGTAATAATTACCTCTATAAAAAATATAATTGGTGAGTAGTACATTTGTCCATCAAGATTTTGCAATAGAATAACATGAGTTTATGCAGATATTTGATTAATAATGAACATATCAATTAATTATATGCGGCTCTCTTATGTGCTTGAATGTACAATTATTGAATCAATTAATTGATTGAAATATCGTATAATAGTACAACAATTTGACGAGGGACATAAAAGATTCAACATAAATGCAATCTACTGCAGTTGTTGTGTTTGTCTTCGCGAATATGGACATTTATTAATTAAATTAAATTATTTGATTGAATACTACTATATAGTACTGGGGACAATGACCTAATTTGTTGGTCCTTTGATATATCTTCACCTGTGAGACAACATCTCTGCAACAAATTGGTCATATTTAGCAAAAATTTTCAAATTTTTGATTGCTTAATTTGATGCCTAGCGTGTTTGCTTCGTCAACATGTAACTATGTCAACTGGTGCACTTTACAGACACACATTATTGATATGTCACACTATAATTAATACGACGACGTATAATGCAATTAAATCATGCAAATATAGACCAAACGAGTTTTAAATTTTCCATATGATTGTCTGTTTTGAGTCCTGATTGAATAATAATGCATTAATAACTATACTATTTATTCACAGATACCGAACGTGTTCACAGATATATACCTCTTATTAATGAATTATATTATTTTCATAAATAATAGAAATACAGTGCTATGTCTTCGTGGTTGATTTAATTTGGTTACTAAACACGAGAATCTCTCTCATGTATTTTCTCTTTCCTTAGCAAAGATAATGCAATTGATATACAATAATTACTTTAGACACTATCATACATACAATGATACAATTGGAATTTATACATTATATATAATGTATAAAAAAAAATCAAACACAGTAGCATACGGTATAATCTATAAAGTTGTATATATAGACTGTCGGCGTTCTTAGACTCTAGCATCTAACAATTTAAGATTCCAAATTAAGTCAAAAGTTTATCTTTGTTTGAAAAGTAATGCAATGGGATAAAAAAAAAATAGATTCTCCATCATTTCAGAACCTTCTTTTCTGTTTCACTAATGCACGATAAAGATAATCCGAGCATATATTGGAATATAGAGTTGATTATATATAGTTTATGGAACAAAATTTTGTATTTTACTTCAAAATTTTGTATCAATTTTTTTTTTTAATAAAAAATCTAGAATTCAAAATTTTGGGCCTTAAATCATAACTAGCTAAATAAATCTCGCGGATATTACTTCAAGAGAATTAAGGGATGAGAAATACTAGTGTTTAATCCATTGGACATTAGTTGTTTCTTTTATTTTTGTCGTGTCGTGATAAAATTTGAGGCTATCTAATTAGCTGCAGACAGCATGGGGATTGTACTGGACCCATTTGAAATTAGATGAATGTGACCAGTTACAAGTTACAACTATTTTCTCATTATTTAATGAGCCAAACTCTTAATAAATATTAGCCTATCATTCTATTTTTTTTTTCGAATATTTCTCAAATACACTAGAAATTAACCATTTCAGACTGTATTTTTCTTGCATGAGTATAAATATACAATTATTTGTCAGCATAATCTGACCGGCTGAAATAGCACCTATATATATGGTGCTAATTCGAGATCACAATGATGACGCTTTCGTGATATGTATATAACACAACAATGGGAAACATTTTCAGGAAATACGTATGTATATTTTGACGAATATAGACACAATTTTAGTATTTAAAGGGGGTGTTCGGTTTGCAAGATTGTATCCGGGATTAAAATTGTAGTGTATTTGGTTCATGAGATTCAATCTCATAACTCAATCCTAGATGGATAATCATGGGATAATTAGTCTTAGCTAATCCCCTATAACTAAAATAATTTCTTAACTCAATCCTAAATTATATCTTAGTAGTACTCCCTCCGTCCCGGAGTATTAGACTCACTTCTTTTGGGCACATGATTTAAGGAATTGATATTTAAATAGTTAAAGTGGAGAGAGTAAAGTATGAGAGAGGAAAAAAGTAGGGAAGAGAAGAGAGAAAAAAGTAGGTGAAGAATAAAATAAGATAGATGCTTTTTGCTAAAAAAGGAAATGAGTCTAATATGTTGGGACATCCCAAAAAGGAAAGTTGATCTAATACCTTGGGACGGAGGGAGTATTATTTTTTCTTGGCAACTAAACACCACCAAACTAGTACTTTAGTAGATGTGAAATGCCAACATAAAGACCAACAAACATATAAAGGAGCGCACACACTCACTCAAAAGAAGCACACAAATCACGCATCAAAGAATATTTTAATTACTAAATTGATTAGTTTTTACATATTATTGTAGTTGTGGTTACTTATTGTTTTAAATGTCAATATTGCGACTATCAAAGTACAAATATAATGAGGTAGTATCAAATTTTCACATACCCACATTTATACATACACACCAAAGTATGCACATAATTCATGTGCTCATGCACCTAATTAATGTGTGGCAATAACTAGTTTGGATATAAGTATTTTTGTAAAAAAAAAAAATTGTGACCCTGACTAAAAACTAACATTACAATAAAGAATGGTGACTTTTGTATACTAGCAAGTAGCTAGAAGAAAAAGTGTCAACAAACAATGCTAGTAATTTGTAATTTCGCCTTCATAGGGCTAAAAGTATAAAAAAAAGTTTAAATATCGGAACATAAAGTGGTACCCTAGAATTAAAAAGAGAATCTAGAGTTTGTTATCAATCAGCCAACCATATTCTTGTTACAGTCTTTTGTTCTCAAGATAATATTTTTATCCGAATAATATTTCATTGAACCTTGATTCTTGCAGAATAAAATAATAGCATCCGACCCCCTTTTTTTATAAAAATGAGATAAAATCTAATTAACATTTCCGTATTAAAGAATCTAAAATCAGTTCAATGAACTCATTGGCATTTATTGATATTGAATGTGGATATTGGGATCCTCAAATTACCATTATAATTTTCTGAGGTAAGATGCTTTGACCAATTAAACAATCAGGCACAGAAACCTTCGAAAGTACATACTTGGATCCTTTTCATGGAAAAATAGCACATATATAGTCACATTATAAGGGCTAGATATACATAAATTAATAATTTGATTGCAAAATTAATGTGCTGTAATCTCTGCTAAGAATGATATAATGAATAATGCACATTAAATTTGAATTAGTGCATAAATCAAATTTTTATAAGCATTCTGATCAGTCTTGCCCTACTCCATAAATTGCAGTCCTTTTCCACTACCCTTGTGTGTGATATGTATATATACATGTGTTTATGTGTACATATATATGTGGAGAGAGAGAGAGAGAGAGAGAGAGGCTATATAGTAGGGCACAGGCTAGCATTAGCTACACAACAAGGCTAGAGTGAGAGAGATACCTTCAGTTGAAAATTGAAGTATAGGCTCAACCACACATAGGGTCTATATCGAAAGAAAACATGTCCTGTTATTTGTTTTGTTTTAACCATTCATGCAGCAGATTCCCCCCCATATAAGTGACAAGAAATCACCAATTTCATCAAATCCAGAAGGTACCATCTATCTATCTCTCTCTCTTTGTGTGTGCATGAATACATGAAAATAACATTTGATTGTTGTATAGAGGTGGCCAAAAGTTTGACAAAGTACCTATAAACATAGTGCGAATGCCATCAGTAAGTGTCAGCTTGATTGCATAGCTTTGAGAGCTCATTCAACAGCCTTTAACCTGCAATACAAGATTTGAGGAAAAATGTAGTTTTGTACTACTTCACATATTTAGATCCTAAAGTTGGATTGACCATAACTTATTAAGGCCTCAGGCCCTCAACTAAGTTGCTTGGTTTCCTACCAACATAGTCAAGTCAGCAGCAACCACCAATAACAGCACCCCAAATCTTAACATTTTGAAAAGGAACTTTACCTGGTGGTCTCAAAGGTAAGGTGATTCACAATCCACACCGCACAATTCCTGATTCCAGAAGGTAGAGTCCGGCACTGTAGAGTTTCAGTCCGGCACTGTAGAGTTTCATAATTTATAGAATCTTACCAATCAGACCACAAATTACAGGGAATTTGTCACCAAGTAGCTTGACTTTTCCTTGAACATCTCTAAACAAGGTCCCTTGAGGGCTTGAGAACCCAACACAGCTCTAGTAGCCAGAGCTTGACTTATGGCATAATCAATCTGTCAATAGATAGCAAAAAATGTTCAATGACAGCCATAATATGAAGATACTATGCATGCCAGTCACCAATACCACAAGAGAAAAAGCAGGAAAAATTTATGCAATGACTAATCAGTCAATATAATGCAGGTAATTAGTTAATTCTAACTGCAACAGTTCATAAATCTCAAAATAATTCATTTTCCAGATTCCATCCCATGATACATACATTCAGCAGCTTATAAGTCTTGCATGAGATATGCTTCTTCTAAGTATGGCGGCCCTCTCCCGTAACAGTTGCACTCCAAGAAAGCCACTCACAGAAGCATGCACAAACTTACCATATAGAGAAATCATTAACAAATTTTACTTAATAAAAGCTACTATTAGTTAAATGCTCTTAAACTGTACGCGCTAATATAATCTCGAATAGAATTAAGAAGATCAGCATGTTCCCTCATCGAGTTAATATTTCTCTTGATACGTTTAAATTGCCTCAAGTCAACCGATGCAAAATATGGGGAGGGATGAAGGGACATAATAGCTCTGCATTGGAATTTAATGTAGATGAAAGAATTAGTTTCCTGAAAAATCAAACCTTCAAATGAATTTGGAATTACAACATGGAATTAACTGTAGCTATTAGAAACAAACTTTCTGCTTTTTGGTAGGAAGAGCGGAAGAAAGGTTGACATGACTTCGTTTTGGAAGAACAATCAAGGTGTTCTTGCCACTTCAATTTGTGATTAAATAATAATTTTGTCCCTGTAATTCTTATCTTCTCAAAAATATGATTCGAAATAATGTCATTTCATAGAGCAAAACAAAAAGACCTGAAACAACCCCCTTTTGCTTCACTGGAATTTACGAAGAATATAATTGATATTTTGACACTTTTAAAAGATTTCAAAGTTTGTGCATGAATTGCAACAAACAAGGATTCATGTTGTATTTGCAAAAGCATTCAAAGTTCGTAATCTTGAAGGGGATTGACCCTAAACAAAATGATGATGGTGCGATACCTAATAGTATTAGTCATTATAGCCACAAGTAACTTCAAATCCTTAAAGATGCCAAAAATTTATAAGTGTCAAAGTTCTTCAATTTGCAAACACATTGCATAGGATCTTTCATTTAACTTTCACAGTCTATTAAATAACTACCAAGCAATGTCAGTAATTGAGATACAAAAGCAAGGAAAATCGTGAGCTAAGATTCCAATTGAATTTAAAAGATATCAGTTGAGACAAGACAAAATCATAGCCCATGTGTATTTACTATTGGCCCACTATAGATATTGGCCGGTGCAGCTACCATGTGTTTTTTATGTCTCATTAAGAGCAAGTAATAGATAAAAGAGCCTACAAACAAAGAAATATATACAGCCACAAAAAACTGTCAGATGCATCAACAGGTGTGGTTTAACGGGACCAACCTTGTACTTACAGGTGAGTCCAGGAATGCAAAAGCATTCCCTTCCCCTGCTTTCCCCACTGCTGGACTCGTCTTCAACAAACAATATACTAACACATGGTAGAGGTAAGCCAACTCTTGCATATTTATCATGGTTACTTGATCATTACATGAGTTATTGCTCTGTTTATTAAAAAGCAAAAGTAAAATTTGAGCTAAGGAAACTAGCAACTCCATTATATTGTGGCAAATGGCATGGCATGCCAATGCAAGTATTGTTTGGATTATCAGCTGTCTATTGGAGTTCATCTAATGAACCCTCTGATGCGCTGCATCATAAAATGAACTCTCTGATGTTTTGTTTGATCATTACATGAGTTATTGCTCTGTTCAGAGAGTTCATTTTATGATGCAGCGCATCGACTCATTAAATAATTTATATCCAGTAACTTCTCAAGCGATGACTGGATCTCCATCTTTATAGATTTCCACAATCCAGAAGATGATGAAGCCATCTGCAGGGCCTGGATCTCCATCTTTATAATAGCTTCCACTATAGCCATTATAAAGTGAAGCCATCTGAGAACAAGTGCAAAAGGGAATGTCGCAATCCGCCCTCTGAGACAACTACGGGAAATAGCCATGGATGGATGCACTGTATATAGCACATACCAACCTCATCACAAACTTAACACAAAATTTTCACACATCATAATAGAGAGTACCACTCAAAGCCTCAAAAGTCAATGCATCATGCGGTTCATGATTTAGATGAGATCTTTCCAAAAGGTTATCAACTAACAGAAACGCAAATGTAAAAGCCCACCTATATACAATTTGTAGAAACTGCCATAATATATTCATTCCATCATCTCTATTCTCTACATTATCAAATTCACTCCATCGTCTCTATTCTCTACATTATCAAATTCACCTTAGGTGACTCACATCTTCCAGGCCGCCACACGCAACCAGCAAATTAGAAACTCGCATTCCAAGCTGGCTTCATCAACATAACCTACTTAAACGATTCACGATTCTATAGCACCTCAAAAAACATAGAAAAGAAGGAGTTCTGCATTAATTTCATCCTTCGTGATAAAATACTGGATGAGAACCACGATTTCAGGAATATAAAAAAAACCTACAGTTGCTTACTAAAATTTGCAGGATTGTAACTAATTATACACAACAATTAGGTCACAAATAAATCCAATTGAACCACATCACTGAATATCCTACTGGACGAACGGAAGATTAATACACAAAAACGAACATACTCTCTTTTATCCCCTTGCGAGCACCGAGCTTACCGTATTTTGAGAGCTTGAGATCGAGATAACGTTCAACTACTAGACCCGCCCCGGAGCTCCTCCCAACCCGACTCCTCCAACGCAACCATATTCGAATTCTATGAAATGGATCCGACTCGTTTTCGGTAGGAACTGCAGTTGTTCTTGGTACGAATGTGGGATCCGAATGGTCCGGTTGTTGCTATTCACATAGAGTTTATTCAACACTCATATTTTCTTCTCCTCTTCTTCTTCTTCCTTCCCAAGGATCAGAAGCGCGCGAGATTACACACTGCGGAATTTCTCTTGGGTAAATTTGTAATCCCCGTTCTTTTTTTTTTTCAGTTTAGTATAGATGCATTTCTGTCCAGTTTTGGAACAATCTTATGTATTGAGGTCGAGTCAGAAAAAAAAGAAAATCTTTTGAGTTATGAACTTATGAGTATTCAAATAATTGGTAGATAAATTTTATATCAATTCCAAAGATTAATATCGTAATCACCAGATAATCGATTTCTTTTACTTTCAATTATATCCTTCATTTTCCTCGGTTATATACATCCGTATCCATCAAATCTTGGGCATACATTTTTTTATTTTTTTTTAACTTTTCTACATAAAAAAAAATTTATCATTATCAAAAGATAGGGAGTGCGCTATGCCTAATTTTAAGAATATGCACCAGCCCACTAACTTAGAATATTAGCACGGCCCAAACGGGCCAACCACTCTAAAAAAAAACTCCCCCATTCGCCATTTAAAAACACATTTTGATCCGAAAATTGAAAATGATGAACATAACACGGGAAATTTATTCATTAGGAAATTTAATTTACAAATCCTAGATATTGAAAATTACAAATTAAGTTCAAAAATTACAAATCATTAATATTTAAAAAAAAAAGAAAAAAAAGAAAAGAAAGTTACTTCTTCTACTCGATAATATTGGTGCGAAGGCTGTTGACCAACTCATTCTAGGAACTACTTCTTCTACTTAAAAAATTGGTTCTACAGGAATTAATTAAAGTCTGAGAGTGATAGTATTGGTGTAGAATGAATATATATAGAGGGATTAATTAAAATTTTAAAATCAAGAAAAAAATCGATGTGGTCTGTTGTCGGCGTCCACAACACGCTCAACTTGGCGAGTCACGCCGCAATTGGGTCGGTTGTCCCACCCCAACTCAGGCACCTCATCCGTCTGCTGCCCTCCAACCATGGCCTGCCATCCCACACCGCATTTGGGGCGCAACATCCACAAATGCCCTAGGTTGTGGATGTCCTGGCAGACAAAATGAATACCAGTATTATTCTTTTCATTCATATTTAAGTGATAATTTTTCTTTTTAGAATTCTCGCTCTAAATGAAATAAGAAATGTTACACTGATATATACCCTTTTATTGTAAGGAGATAGCCCCTGTTGGTAAAATGCTGACCTGAAAATAGAATATAAAAATAGGCGTTTGCCCTTTTTGCTATAACACCGCATACTCAATTTACACACATACTAACTTAGATTAAACAGTCTACTAAATTAATGCTCACGTATAATACACGATTTTATAACTATGCGAACAAAGATAAATAAAGAAAACAAAAATGAGAAATCAATGTCAAAGCACTAAAATCGGCCCTCCACAACTCAATTTCAACAATAAAACTGAAATTTTCAGCATTATAAAATCCCGATCTATTTTCTCTTTTGAAAATTTCAATACTCCCTTCCCTCTTTAAGAATTCATGGTGTTTCTTCATCCCTCATTTCTCTCTTGACTCCTTTCATTTCTCGTCGCCTCCGCCGCCGCCTGAGTAGATGAAAAGTAATCACCCACCATGTCGAACCTACCAACCTCTCTCTCTGAAGTCTGCCTCACACTTTTCCGTCTAGCCATGTCCATGGCCGATCCATGGCCCTTCTCCTAGAATTTTCCCCCAATCCACTTTTTTCTTAAAAGAAATAAAAGTAAATCCAGTTTCCGTAAATTTCTCAACGGAAGAGATATATCATGGGCAGCATACGTGGTTTCTCGCTCAAGCACATTTTCCGGCGTGTTTTCCGGTGGAAACGCTCAGCCGGTAGGTATCGGCGTGTCGATAGCAATTCGGGCCGGGTCGAACCGCTAAGCTGGACGGACCGGGTGAAGACGAAAGCGAAGGCGGTATTAGGTAGGAATATGGATCCGGGTCGGGGATACTTCCGGGTTGGTAAAGAAGAATGGACGGGCGAAATACCGAAAGGGCACATGGCGATTTACGTGGGGCAAAAAGATGGAGATATGGAGAGGATTTTTGTGCCAATTGTGTATATTAACCACCCGTTATTTAGGGATTTGCTGAAGGAGTCCGAAAGGGAATTCGGGTATGACCATCCGGGTGGGCTAACCATACCTTGTCGGATCTCGGAGTTTGAGAGTGTTCAGACCCGGATCAAGGCGGGTCAGTGTACCCGGAAGTTGCTGTCGTGGAAGAAAATGTGGTTTTGAATTTTTATGGGTTTGTGTTGTATTGTTAAGACGTGTATATACTTTTAGTTGTAAATATTAGTATTGTTTTCTTTTATAATCGAATTTTGGAATTGTTAGGTTTTATGGTTGTAAATTGTAAATATATACTATTCCACATACTAGTTTACAAAGTTTCGTCTACTTAGATCCATTGAAAAGTTTTAAATATAGGACTATTTACACTATTAATTATGAAACTCACATGTTCTCTCTCTTATTTTATTAATTGCGTATTAAAACTTGTCTTAGTTATAACTTTAACTATTTTTTCCACATTAAACCTCTCTTCCTACTAGTATTTTTTTTATATTCGTGAATGAGTTGATGAGAATATCCAATTTATTGACGGAGATTGATAGCGTTTTTAGTATCGAGACAACTTTAGCCTCGGCCCAAAAGACAACAATTTTACTGATGGACATGCTGGTAAAAAAAATAAGCTGCGGACTACGGCAACGGGTATTCTCTCGGAAATTCAGTAGGTAATTATCAAGGGATTGCTCACCATCAGTAATTTTGTCCGTAATCTAACTTTATAAAGACGAGACTCTAAGCATTCAATTCTCTTTTGCATTATGAAAAAGAATCAACAAAGAACCCGGAATGAAGGTTATAAGTTTGCTCACTCAAAATGAGTCAAAATAAGATAATTAATTAAATCATTATAATCTTGGAGATAACCGCCCGACTAATCTGGGAGAGTCCTCTGATGGCGTCTCCGTCGTGTGTTCGGTCTCAATCTAGAAAGTGGGCTTCTCATATAACTTGATCACTTGTTATTAAATTATGACATTAACAGTAACTAGAAGTAAGAAACGAATAAATAAAGATTTGATTCCGTACTTAATGATAGACACGAACATAATTGGAGAAAGTAAAAAATAAAAGTAGAGTCGAGTTTGAGCCAAGATACTATAGAGGTCACCTTAATCAAGAATAAACTACTTCATAAAAGTGTGAGCACCGGCGCCTAACTCATATTTGTACTATAGTCTTGCAAATCACATTATAAAAGTAAATTACATTTAACAGGAAATATTACTCGTGAATTTAAAGCAAACAAGCCAGCAACAATTAGAGCTAATGTCAAAATAAAATAGGGAATGGTCACCAACTCCAAATATATGCTTTTTCCGTTCAACACTAACAAAACGAATATATAATGTAAACTCAAAAGCAAAACCAAACAAAAAATATACTAGAAAAAAAGGTGCAAGGAACAAAACGATCATATTCCAATTTCACAAACAATGCTACCTCTCAATCTCATCACTCTCACTCTCTCCATTTTGTTGAGCTCCATCGACGCCCACGTCTTCATCTATGGCGGCTGCTCCCAAGATAAATACCCTCCGAATTCCCCATACGAATCCAGCAAAATCTCCCTCCTCTCCTCCCTCGCCTCCTCCTCCTCCCGCACCCTCTACGACGCCATCTCCATCGCCAACGACACAGATTCCGCCTCCTACGGCC
Source organism: Salvia hispanica (assembly GCF_023119035.1). Classification (NCBI taxonomy): domain Eukaryota; kingdom Viridiplantae; phylum Streptophyta; class Magnoliopsida; order Lamiales; family Lamiaceae; genus Salvia; species Salvia hispanica. The sequence continues at coordinate 53,211,809 of NC_062968.1, read as the reverse complement.
TCTACCAGTGCCGCGGCGACCTCAGCCCCCGCGACTGCGCCTCATGCATCGCCGGCGCCATCAACCAGGTCGCCGTGCTCTGCCCCGACACCTACGGCGCCAGCCTCCAGCTCGATGCCTGCTACCTCAGGTACGAGCGCGCCGACTTTTTGGGGAGATTGGACACCGGTTTGAGGTATAGGAAGTGCGGCGTCGGCGGGAACGTGGACGGGGAGTTTTGGCGGCGGAGGGACGACGTGCTGGCGGAATTGGAAGGGGCGGCGGGGTTCAGGGTGAGCGCCACCGGGGCGGTGGAGGGGTATGCGCAGTGCCTGGGGGATATGGCGGCGGGGGATTGCTCCGAGTGCTTGGCCGAGGCGGTGGCGAAGGTGAAGATGCTGTGTGGAGCGGCGCCGGCGGCGGATGTCTACTTGGCGCAGTGTTATGTTCGGTATTGGGAGTCAGGCTACTATACTACCTCTTCTTCTTCCTCAGGTTTTCTATTTAAAAAACAATTATTAGTGGATATAAAATAATGCAAACAGGGTGAAAAAGAAAGAAATATGAATTAATGGGGGTATATGAATATTAATTAAAATAAATAAAGTGAGATCCAAAGATGATTTGGGATGGAAACAAGTTGAACCATCTAATGGCATAAGTATATATTCTAATGCACATAATTGCGTCACCACCCCATATTCTTCATAAAGTTTAAATTAAAGCTTGCAACAAATTCGAACTTTATGTGCTTTTTCTTAGTGACTCGTATTATATATTTTTTCAGCCAGTAATTTGGGTATCTTATCTTGAACAAAGTTTTATTTGCTCCCCCTTCTCGAGAGAGTTGGAATCTTTTATTGTGGATTGTGGTTTGGTCTTGTATTATGCAGTATTTATTAAATATTGCAATTGTCGTGACCCACATTTGTGGTTTCTTAAAATTTAGAAATCTGCTTGAATTTGTGGAAATTTGTTTGCAATATTTAAAAGAATATTGTTGTATGAAATGCAGATTCCTCAAACGGAGATGACGTGGGAAAAACAGTGGCCATAATTGTGGGGGTGGTGGCCGGAGTCGCTGTTCTTATTGTATTTCTATCATTTTGCAGAAAAGCTCTTGGTAATATTCTTATTTACTTAATATACTTCTCTATATATAGTCTAGTTTTTAAACCAAAACCAGTGGTTCTAGTTCAAAATCCACAATAATTTAACATCTTTTTCCCAATTTTTAGCTGAATTGTTGGTTCGTAGTTTGAAAATTTTGAAACTGGAACCGAACCATACTTGTTCTTGGTTCGGGTTACGACTGGGCCTGGAACCATGATCAATGGTCATGAACGACGATTAATTGTCTAGTTCTGGATTGAATTGTCGGTTCTGATTTAAATATGTATTTCTACTACTGTCTACGTTAGTATCCGCTAACTGTGGCTAGTATTGAAAAATTTCAGGTTGAATTCTGGAGACAATAGTCACAAGATCAATATATATAGCAGATACCTGTGTATGGATGGAAAAAGGAAGCATCTATTGCATGTATTTTGTGTTGCTATTAAGTTTTGCACGAATTGTATTTGTTGGTGTAGTTGGTTCTATGATTTGTTTAAATTTATTAATTGCATCCAATGTTAATGTGAGTCTAGATATACCAAGCTAATGCTATGTTGTTGTATTGATTTAAATTTTTTTTTTTTGGCAAACTACTAACTATTGCCTCTTATATTTATTGCAAAAATATAAACGAAGCAATATTATTCGTCAGTTTTCAGTTTTCATAAATAAAACATAGATCACATTAAGGAACCAAAGTTTAATCACGGGATTAGCACAAATATAAATACAATTAATTCAATAAAACTCAAACTCGAGCCAAATCAAAGCCCCGAAGTAAACGGCACATTAGTCGCCGACGGCCAAGAATTCGCGGCAATTGAAATCTGTAATTTTTAACCATAATTTTCAATGAAATTATACTCTTTATTACTTTTATTCAAGTAAAATTATTTGAAACAATATTCAATAGGAGAAGACCACTTACACTTTTACACATATAAATACACTCAATCATTTGTCATTTTTTAAATCTTATAAAATGTATAACGTGGTCATGAAAATTGGATAATTATCCATAAAATTTTAAGGTTTGGCCCAATTTTGATTTATTTCACGCTTTTCAATTTTTGTATCATACATTAAGAATTACTCTATCAATCTTTCTATTTTTTTCTACTCGCCATAACTGTAGAAAATTGCACATGGACGAAACATACGTCGTTGTGAGGTAGATAACTATTCTTAAAATAAAATAAGTATTTTATTGAAAAAATAATCAAAAAGTCGAGCTTGCGGATCAATTTTGTTCGAGGGTATTCCGATTGAGTTTGATATAAGCGACTAGCCTATTATGGATGCGTAGGACTGTAGGAGGTGCCGATGCTGATAGGCCATGCAATCATGGGTCACACAACGACATGGTGGTTTGGTAAAGTTGTTTTGTTAGGTATTTAAGTCGATTTTGACCTACTTTATGTTAAAATTCTTAATGTCTTGTCCCACATCAACTTGATAACAATCCCAACTCATCTATAAAAGTATGGATAACCCCCTCTATAAGGCCTTTTAAGGGGTGAGTGACCCATTTCTAATATGGTATCAGAGCGGGCCCAAGTCGATGATGGATTTTATCTCTTTATTCTTCTCTTGCCTATCCACGTGATGGAAGTCCGATGTGTCATTCCAGCTCACGTGAATTCTTAATGTCCTAGCTCATCTATAAGAATATGGATAATCCTTCCCTTGATGTTTTTTCTAATGTTAAATAAAATTAAATGGATGACTCGTGGTAAATCCGACTAACTCGAATTCCAACTCAATGTTTGTTTTCTAAAATTTAAGAAGGGATATTGGTCCCATAAACCATGAACTTTGGCAAGACTATGATATTTTTCATGAAGTTTAAAATTAGTTTAAAATATCAGAAATTTTACATTCCGTTTGTTATTTTCCAACCCAGCCTAAATAAGATATCTTCGGCGAAAAACTTATATTATGTGTGCAACTATGAGATGTTTATAATATTTTCGACCACTTTTTAAGTTCGTGTCAAGTATGATAAAATGTCATGTAAAAAAAATCCGTTGATTTAGTAATGTCAAGTAGGATAAAAAAAAGATACATAAGTAAGTCGAATATATCGATTGATATGCTATAGGAAATAACAAATAAAATATAAAGTTTGGTTGATTTCAAAGTTAGTGCCAAATACTAAAATTTGGCTAAAGTTCATGATTTTAGGGACTGATATCCCTTTTTTTTTTAAAAAAGGAAAAAGAAAAAGAGGGATTGAGGCGAAAATAATAAAGCGAGACCAATTGTGTGAGGAGCTTAAATTGTTAGTTATGGAGCTAATGAATAGATGAGAAAAATACAGTGGCCATAGTTGTGTGGTTACTATCCTTTTGCAGAAAAGCTCTTGTAATCTCTCGCTATGTTTCACAATAGTATAGTCATTTATTCCATTTACTTCCTTCGTTCCATATGATTTGTTCTAGTTTTCTATTTCGGTTCGTCCCACATAATTTGTTCCATTTCTTTTGTACCATTTTTTGTAGTGGACCCCATATTCCACTAACTCATTCCTACTCACATTTTATTATAAAACTAAGAGTAAAGACCAACACTGGTCCTGAACATATAGTCATTTTATGATTTTGGTCCTAAACTTTATCTTTTAGATTTTTTGGTTCTGCACATATCAAATCGGATCACAATTGGTCCTCCGTCAATAGATCCTTTAATTTTTTAACAGTCAACGTGTTTAACCCAATTTTGACCAAATTAGACTTTTAAGCATAATTTTTAAGTCACTAATTAATTCCCAAATTATTTTATTAAAATAATTGATGAGGGTGCACAATCTCTGCGGCCCACCGCGATTCATCTTCACAATCAAATAGGAAAGCAAAGAAGATTTGGAATTATCAGAAGATGGGAGATCAAGAAAGGGGTCGAGGACAAGAAGCTTGAGCGATCTCTTCGTTGACGGCGCCGCCCCTTTGGATTGCTACAGCCACCACGGGAACATCAACCCGCTGTTCGAGTCGCTCCCGGAGGCGGAGCTCCGGCGCCTGCGGTCGTCGCCGCCGCCAAAGTTCAAATTTTTAAGGGACGCGGGTCGCGGAGGATAAGCTGCTGCGGAGGCTGGCGCAGGAGAAGGCGGAGCTTCAGCAAGATTCGATTTTGGAAGATGGGTCTTTTCTCAAATTTCTTAATGTGAGAGACAAGATTCACAATCACGCAAAGCAGGTATTGCCATTGCCTTCTTCTCCAACAAATTAGTGAAAAAAATTGGAATGTTCTGAGTTAATTGAAATTCATTAGTAGTTTGCTACTGTGTGTTTGATGATACTACACTACATAGATTGTTTTTATTTTGTGGATGTTTTTTTTTTCTTGAATTAGTGGCATTCTACTGATAAAGAGCAGATATTCTTCTGAAAATTGTGTTCTTGATTGATTTTTAGGCTTTCTGTGTGTGTGTTTTGAGTGGTGGTTAACATAGGTGATATTATCATTATTGAGAGGAGATTTTTGAATTTTGCTGTCAGTTCTGGTAATTTGGTGAAGAAATTTGAAATTTTGAGAACGAGATAGAATTGAATGAGATATAAATCTATTTGGTGTTTTCTAAAAAAATAATTAGGGAATTAATTAGTGATTTAAAAATCATGATTAAATGTCTAATTGGTTAAAATTGGGTTAAACCCGTTGACTTATAAAATTAACGGAACTATTGACGGAGGACCAACTGTGATCCGATTTGGAATGTGCAGGACCAAAAAATTCAAAAGATAAAGTTTAGGACCAAAATCGTAAAATAGTCATATGTTCAGGACCAGTTTTGACCTTTACATATAAAGGTAGGACCCACATTCCACTAACTTTTTCAACCCACTTTTCATTACAATTCTTAAAACCCGTACCCGGTCAAAGTGACACAAATTATCCGGGACGGATAGAGTACCATTTACCCTTACTTGCTTACTTATCTCTCTACGGTTTAGTGATGTTACCGGACCCAGTTTTGGTTTCGAATTGCCTCATGTTTTGGTTCCACAAAAAGTGAAACAGGAATTGACGGTCACATTGATTCCAGTTTTTGTGAACTGAAACTAGTTTTTTGGGTTTAAAATCGATGGTTTTTTCAATTTTGAGTTGAATCACGGGTTCCCGGTTTGAATATTTTGGAACTGGAAACAAACCTTAGTTCATGGTTCAATTTACAATTGGCCCAATGACCACATCAATAAATTAAATAGTCTAGAACCGGCAATTAACGGTCAAGTTCCCATTCAAATTTATAACCCACGTCAAAGTGGAGAACTAAAACTGCAAAATTAGAAAAAAAGGACTAAATCTAGGGCTCTCAATTTAACATTGCTCTAAGATCGCATAACAAAATTGATGATCAGAAAATGAGAATGGACACAGGAGAGAGGGTTTCAATTTTCATCCATAAAACATACTAAAGAAAACAAAGTTACAATGACGAGATCAACACAACTCAACAATATGTAAATAATGACGAGATGAACACAAGTGGAGTACAATATTTTTCAAATAAATTCAATGAAACTCAGGAAATCAAAGCCCAGAAGTAAACGGCACATTGGTATTCGGCACCCAATGATCCACAAGAATGAAATTATCTGGCGCAAACTGCTCCGCTTCGGAGGTGTTGGTGATGACGTGATAACCAGGCCATTTGACCCGATTCTCTGTGGACGACCCGGGACCCGTATTCGCATACTCCGCATAATACAACGTATCCAAAGCGAAGGTCGTCCCCATCCACTCCAACCAACCCGCCGGGTGGATTAAGCCGCCCAACTCGGTCTTCATGAACACCGTGCGCGAGAACTCCCTCGCGGGGCGACCCAGATAGGTCCGGGTGAGTATCAGTAAGGGTACGAGTTCCGGGGTGGGCATGACTCGTGAGTTGTGGATGATGGTCCCCGTGTTCTGGTTCGGGTCGGTACGGAACTGTGAGGTGATCGTGTTGATCATTTCGGCCGGGATGCGAGCGTGGAAGCTGCAGTTCTGCAGCACGACCGCAGCATTGCCAATGACCATGTCGACTGTGCCATAGATGTCGCAGTCGCGGTAGAATTGGCGCTGGGAATGGGCATAGAGGGTGGCCTGGTAACCCTCGAAACTGCACTGGTAGAACACGGATAGGTTCGACCCGGAACGCAGCGCTACTGCCTGGCTCTGGGCTCCTGCCGTGTTCCGAAACGTGATGCCGCGGGCGATGAACCCGTCGCCCACTACAACTGTGAATTTAGCTAGGATATATCATGTTTCTGTACGTACTGTACTAAAAACTTCAAAAATCAAACATGGAGTATTAGTTAAACAAATTTAAGGTTATGTTGGTACAAGAACAATATTGGTTGGTTTCCATTTTAGAGTTTCGACTTAATACCAATTGAATTAAGTAGTAAGTAGGATTATTATATTTTCTTCACCAACATTTCTTGAATCCTGACTGAACTTAGACTCGTAATTAAATGACTCACCAACTGTGGCCGAGTTGAAGGTGGTGGAGCCGCCGTCAACGCTTCTACTTCCGGTGATAATAGTCCTCCCAATTCCATCCCCCAACAACATTACATTCCTCAAACCCCTTCCAATCTCCACATTCTCAACATACGTCCCCGCCTTCACATAAATCACATACCAATCGCTCCCCACCGGCCTACTTCCGCCCGCGGCCGCTGCTGCCACTGCCTCCCCTACAGTCGTGAAGTTCCCGGACCCGTCCTGTGCCACCACAACGTCCGACGACGACTGCAGCAGCTTCCGGTGCCCAGGCCGGACCCACCTCGGAAACCCGTCCTTATAACCCTTCACACTATTAAAATTAGAAACGCCCTTGCTATTCAAAGCTAGGGCATTGCTCACCAACAAACTCACGTTGTTGGACATGATGGGAAAAACACTGTGATAATCATGGATACCGAAGTCCGCGAACCCGGCGGCGCACGTGTCCAAATTGGTGAGCGCCGTGCTCAGCCACGTCTGCACGTCGTCAGCTGTGCACTTGGTGTTTGGGTCCACGGTCTTGTTGAGCACGTGGATGGTTTCCTCGTAGAGGTCCACGCAGTCGGCCCAGGCCTCCCGCTCTCGGTCCGAACGGCAGTTTGGGCCAAGATGATGGAGGCCGCTCTTCGCGTGCATGCAGCGGTCCAGGGCGAGATGGGCCGCTGCCCTCACGAAGTCGGGCTTTCCTTTTATAGAAACTTTGTATTTAGGGTTGTTTGTGAGGAAATACTCGCATGGTTTAGGGTGTGGTGTTTGGCTGCACCATGATTTCACGGCGGCAGCCGGAGAGGTCGACAGAAAGGACATAAGAAATAAGAGTAGGATTCTTCTTGTCGCCATTGTTGATGTATTTAAGCTTCTCTTTTGTGCAGTGTTCTTGTCTTGATTTCGGGAGATTGATTATATAGTGCCTAACTACTTGAATTATGAGATTTGATTAGAATTTCTATAAAAGTTGACGACCTTGTAAAATTGGAGTAAATTGGCGAGGCATGTAACGCGTACACGAATATCTAATTGGCTAGTTAGGATTTTAACTAGATTATTATGGTGTTCGGTAATGTGAGTTAAGTTTTTTATATTCTGCTAGCTTATATCCTCTCTATTATCCCTAAGAAGATGCATGTCACGTCGGGTTGATGATACAAAATTTTATAGTTTGAAGTATATTTTAAATAAGTAGATATATATCTTAATTATGTAAAAAAAAAGAGAATATAAAATGAATATAGTAATAGAAAATGTGATTGATGTAATAATTAAAAGAGAGAGGAAAATGTGCATAATTAATTGGAGTACTAAAAAATGAAATTGTTTTAATGCATTAACCTGTAAATCAAGTACTCCCTCCGTTCCCTCACAGTTGAGACGAAACTTTTTGGCACGGAGTTTAAGAAAGGAATGCTGAGTATGTTAAATAAATAGATAAAAAAGTAAGAAAGAGAAAAAGGTAGAGAGAATAAAGTAAAAAGTGAATAAAGTAGAGAGAATAAAGTAAGAGAGAGTAAAGTAAGAAAGAGAAAAAAGTTACTATATATGGAAATGACTCAACTATGAAGGAACTTCCCGAAATAGAAAAATGACTCAACTATGAGGGAACGGAGGGAGTAA